>NC_061528.1:565000-590000 GCF_022379125.1 Scophthalmus maximus
GGGGGGGGGGGGGGGGGTGTTTACCTCCCTCTCCCCAGGAGGAGGACTCAGGGGGGGGTTGCCGGTACAATGAGCCCAGTGTCACTGCGATATGTCTCCAGAGGTGTCTCCACTTCCTGAAGACTTCGGCCTTCATCGTATCACAGTCTTCATCAGATCTATATTATATATAGGGTATATATAAATATATATAAATATGTTTGTTTGTGTCTGATCTTTTCGGAGGATGTAGATCTTGTGGATCTTGTTTTTCACTCTGACTTCCAGTAAAACACTTAACTCCTCTTCATCTTCCCGACCACATGCTCCTCTTCATCATCATCAGAATAAAACACGCCGCTGGAATCGACCACGACAGGAAGTTACAGGCTCTTAGTGCGGCTCCTCGACCACTTGTGGTTTTTCATCACACACACGTGAAACATGAAATATGAAATATGAATGTGATGAATGAGATGCATTAGAAAGTAAAAACAGGCTGCAGACATTCAGTCACCTGTTACTGCAGCCACCTTCATCCTCATCATCCTCATCACCATAATAGGAATCATAATAATAATAATAATAACCTCAGTACTGCAGTGACAGACGGCGCTGCAACTTCCTGAAAAGTCACTTTACACAACGACAAGATGATGAGGTGGTTCTGTCGACACCCTGGTTCCCATGATGCACTCTGCTCAACTGAGACTCAGCCACCTGAACCAGAGACGATCAACTGATCGGTTCATTGATCAGTCGATCAGCTGGAAAATCATCACACAGCTTCTCCGAGGTTTTGTCACACGATCAACTCAACGTTTTGAGTTCAGAGATTTGTCACTATTGTCTGACAAACAATATGATTATTTTAGAAAATATTAAAGTTGTGACGTGGTTTTATTTGTGTTTTCTTTTTCTTTCTTAATTATATATATATATATATATATATATATATATATATATACATATATATATACATATATAACAGAAAGAGAAGTTGAATCAGGAAGTATCCGATCTATAAGACACACAACACGGTGATGCTAACACATTAGCCTCGCCACAAGACTCCAGAGAAGTTCATCGATGTGTGCGTGTGTGTGTGTGTGTGTGTGTTTGTGTGTGTGTGTGCGTGCGTGTGTAAAGCCGCAACAGGAAAACAGAAGGAAACAAAGAGGAATTAGTTCAAATGAGAAAATCAAATGTCAGCAGCAGTTTGACCAGAGTCACTGACTCACTGCTGATCATCACTGTTGCTATGGTTACGCCTGGCAGAGTTTTCAGAGACGTGTGGAACCGTTTCAGAGTGAAAACTCCAGGTCGTCGACGCAGACGACGCCCACGTTCTCTTCTCTGATTGGTTCTTATCAGTCACGACTCAACGTCGTTCACACTTCCTGTCAGTGAGACTTCCTGCTCTGACTTTTCACCAAGGAGACAATCTACTTCCTGTTCACACCTGGATGATCATGTGACCTGTGTGTTCTCAGGTGTGTTGGTGTGGACACGGAGCAGAAGCGCTCGTCTGGAGGGTGGTCGATAGTTGATTCTCTGTGTTTCTTGGTCTGAAGCATGAAACGTTTGAATCTTTCACATTTATTGACCAAAACGTTGATTAATCAACAAAATAGGTCAATCAGCTTAATCAATAACAAAAATAACATGAGTCGTCACGACCATGTCAAATAAACACAGACTGTACACGACTAGACAAGGGTAACCGTGGCGATAAGAACGAGGTCACAGTCTGAAGAAGAGGAAGAAGAAGAAGAAGAAGAAGAAAGAAGAAGAGGAAGAGGAAGAGGAAGAGGAAGCGGTTGGTTTGTTTTCTGCTCGGCTGCTCGGACTCGTCCGTCACGTGGTGATTATTGTCTATCGCTCGGATCAATTTGCATTTAACCCAGATTTCAGGAGCCGGCAGGAGAACGAGGACAGGAAGTGGACTTATCAGATGAAATGAACATGAATCTGCACAGATTCTGGTCAGACAAAGAGCCCCTCCCCCCCACCACCGCCTCCACCGTCACCTCGGGGCAGACCGTGTCCACTGGGTCACCTAGTTCTGCCCGGGGGGAGGGGCTCTTTTCCCAGGCTCATTAAAAGTCTGGGGGGGGGGCAGGCCTGGTACCATTAGTTTCAGGTGAACTGGTTTCCATAAGAACTGGACAGACGCTCAGTGACCTCACACAATCACTACGGACACGAGAGGATCCATCAGACGATCAGCTGATACGATCAGACGAGATCAACACATGAAGAATGTTTCAGATTAGTTTAGTCAAGTTCAAACCCTGCAGACGTGTCAACATGATAATAACTACACCACTCTAAGGCTGGGAGCAGAGGAAACTGTTAGCCTAGCTTAGCACAAATAGAATGCAGGGGGAAACTGTTAGCCTAGCTTTATTCTAAACTGTTAGCATGATGTGGCCTGACCTCACTGCAATGATAAGTTATTTTTTGCGGCGTTTTCCTTTAACCTACATGTCTGACAGCTGTGAGCGGACTCAGACGTTATCGGACGCCGGATCGACCGACCCGTTTCCTGTCACATCATCATCATCATCATCACCACGGTGCTGTCGGTGTGTGAAGCGATGCAGACGTTAACACGCTTCATGTGTGTCACATCGATCCCACACACACACACACACAGTAACACAGACACACACACACAGTGACACACACACACACACACACACACACAGTGATACACACACACACACACACACACACACACACACACACACACACACACACACACACACAAACACACACAGTAACACACACAGTGACACACACACACACACACACACACACACAGTGACACACACACACACACACACACACACACACACACACACACACACATCAATGAGCTCTATTGACTGTGCAGCGGCAGCAGCGAGGCACAAAGTCGCCTTTCAACTTCATCTGGACTGATGTAATAAAAGTGACACGCGGACTCGGGCCCGTTACCTAAACTCTGGTCTGCAGAGCTCTGTCACCTCCTCTCGCTGCAAATGAATCAATTACAGAGCAGATAATCCTGTTAGGGGCTGAACGCCGCCTCCCTGTTGGCAGGTGCTGCGCCTGAACGGGCTTATTGGAGCAGGCCATATCAAAGCCGGGGTTTTATCTGCCACATTAGAACGAGCCGCCGCCTTCGTCTGCACAATCCAACACTGTCGGACACGACGGGAACAAGCAGCCGCGTGGTCGTTTCACCGCCACACGATCTCACTGGTTCTTCAGAGCAACTGTTCACAGAACGTCAAACCACACGTTGGTCCCAGTTCTGTTAGAACAAAGTTCTGAAGATGAGATGAAGGAACGTGAAGAGGAACAGAAATGTGTCTTCCATGTGACGAGTGACATCACAGATTGTCAAACTTTACAGTGAGGTACAAGTACATTGGTGGTGAGGGGGGGTGAGGGGGGGCGGGTGGAGACAATCCACGTCGTTGTCGTGGCGGCGGCTCGCGGGCCGCTCCGCTCCGACACATTCACAAGGTCCAATCTCTCCGGCAGCGGCGGCCGACATTCTGAAGCACCTTGTCAGAAAAAGCCTGGGGGGGGGGGGCATGAAACAACAATGCCAGGGGGTTGGGGTGGGGGGGTCAGAGACAACAAGATGGAGGGAGAGAAAGAGAGAGGGAGAAAGAAAGACGAGGGGGACTAACTTAACCCCCCCCCACCCGCACCCACACAACCATTGTGCACTGGGGGGTGAGGAAGGAGGGGGGGTCAGGAGATAAATGGCTGCATGTTAACCACGTTTGACAGGCTGCACAAAAGGGGGACACCTCGGGTCCCATGACGCAACTGCCCCCCCCCCCCATAACACACACTCTCACACGAGGACATTTTGGTTTTTCGGATTAACACAGAAAAGTTTTTGGTCTCAAACAGGAAGTTCACGTGAAGCTTCACAATAAAATCTTCATTTGTCACATGACTTTCAAAATAAAAGTTCAAGGCGGATTAATCAACACTGGCTAATACGTTAACTAATAACAGTTAGCTTATTAGCACATTTCCCAGAATGCTTTGCACTTTTCTCTGCCTGAATATGTTTTACGTTTGCCTTTGTTACAGATTAATTTACGAGAGATGATGTCACATGGTGTGCGTCAGAAGACGGTTGTCATGACGACAGATCTGTTGTTGCTGATGACAGCGGATTGCTCAAAAACAACATAATGGGTTTTTTTACAGTGTAGAAAACTTTTTTTGTCATGATGATGATTTTTTTTTCTTTATTTCTGTTGAAGGTTCATTTTTCCTGACGTCAGTGAACTCCTCATGTGTTGTGATGTGTTTGTGTGGCCCATGTTTTTTTCAGTGCCCTCACTTTTGAGTTGTTTGATTTCTGTATTTTCCAGAGAACGGACGTTGGTGCAGTTCTTGTGAGGAGCAGTGAGGGAGGCCGAGGCGTCGGGCGTCGGGCTGGGGGAGGAGGTCTGGGGCTGGGGGGTTGGTTTTCAGAGGGAGGGGGGATTATTCTCCACCACTAACCTTTTCAGCGCTGCCTGCTTCTTTGATGGCTGACAGGACTCACAAAGGCACCTGCCCCATCCCCAAGTGTCCCCCCGCCTGCCCCGGCTCTCCTCCCCTGACCTGACCAGCATTCTTGGCCTACAGGGGGTCCTCCCCATGGCTACCTCCACACAGCCCCCCCCCCCCACAACCAAAGTCTGGTAATCCCACGGCAAACAAGGTTGTGCTGGCTCGGAGGCGACGCACGAGACTTCTCACAGCTGCTCCGCTGAAAGGTGGACGACTGATGAAGCCCATCGCCGTGGGAACCAACACAGGAAGAAAAAAAATCATTACAATGCATCGTGGGACCGGACCAATGGGAGGACCCCCACCGCGACGAGACAAGAGGCGGAGCGAGACGGATGACGAGTCACTGAGAAAACTATCTGCACTTTGAATGGTCCAGTTTTTAAATTTGTACAATGACACGTGACCTCATTGTCACCTAGCAACCTAGCCTCGTGTTGCGTCCTCACCTAGCCTCGTCGTGTCGCCTCATCACGTCACCTTGTGTCGTCGCATCGTGTCGCTTATGTCTAAAAGTGTTTTTACGTGCGACACATTTTAATTCTCACGCCGTTTAGCTCAAATAAAGTTGGTCGACAGCCATCGTCGACCTCCGGCTGTCACGCGCGGACGATGAGTCGGGTTTCAAAGTGAAATGTTGCGTCCGGGAGTGACATCATCATTCAAGACTCCTCCGATCCCCCCCCCCTGCAAAAACAACCAACCAGAGCGCCCCGTTCAGAGCACGGACGACTCGTCTCATTGCTGCGTCGGTCGATCGTCACGATGTTGAGATCTCACGAGGAAGCGTCACATCATCAGCGTACAGGCAGAAAAACTTGATGATGTGAGAACTGTAGAGGCTCAACGTGATTTAGACGTAAAACGTTTACGAAATCTTAACTGAACCTTGAAGGGGATATTGTCTTATTTTTATTATATAGTAAATATATTTTAGATCTTTTGAGTTGGGATATTTTGATTAAGATTTATTTACATTTTTATTATCAATCATTTTTTGATATACACATTACAATTTATCTAATTTATGTCCTTAGTTATTACATATCCGTATATTTCATCATTATTATTATTATTATTATTATTATGTTACATAATTTATAATAGATTATAGGATTTTAGGATATGGATTTTACATTCTGAAAATGTTTCACTTTATTACTACTGACCGACCTTGTACTTCTGTCCTCAGATCCATCACGTGGCTCTGGTGCGTTCGTGGTGCGTTCGTGGTCACGACTCTCTCTGACAGGATGTCAGCTCAGATACCTCAGACCCAGAGGTCGGTCCACTCGGCCCGCGGCGTCCGGCTCGACCGAGCAGCGCTGCTCGGCCTCGTTACTCTTAATTGGAGGATCTGCGACCAGGAAGTGGCATCGTTGGCATCGCGGCCCCCGACCGGGCCGATCTGATCTGAGCCCCGAGGAGCTTTGAGCTGCGAGGAGCGAGAGTCCGAGTGGACGGCGAAGGTGAAAGACACAAACTGAGACGAACAGAGCGACTCACAGGAAGTTACCAGAACTTTTCAGATTCTTCAGGACGAAACTCATTTACTTTCAACCCTCGGGAACTGGACTCTCACATGTCTGACGCTCCTCGAACGCAACACCAGGAGTGTTTTTGTACAAAGCACCTGTACCTGTCTAGTGCTGCCATGAAAGCTTCAGGGACAGATGGGAAAACAGACATGTTCATAATGAACAGGTTTAATTGATCTTAAATTGATTTTAAACAGAGGTGGGCAGAGCCTGGAGCTGTGGGACAGAGGTGTGTGTGTGTGTGTGTGTGTGTGTGTGTGTGTGTGTGTGTGTGTTTGGGGGGGGGGTTCAGGGGGTCGAGTCGCTGGGCCGTACGCCGGCGGTCTGGACTCACAGATGTCATGACACCTTACTCCAGCCATCCGTTATTGATTGTTCCATGTGTGGTTGACCTCGCCGCGGGAGCTCGGGCCATCAAACGAACGGTTTCTGTGAGGGAGGGGCCAACGAGAACGACCTGAACAGGTCTGTGACTCGGTTCACGATTGGAAACACAAAGTGTGTGAAACACACAACCTGAACATCTGTAGTGTTTTAAAAACTGAAACCGTCAGTTTGAAATATAAATGTTGTTTGACCTTTTTCAATCATAATTCTTCTTCTGTGTCGTTGTCGTGTCGACACTTTTAGTCATAATCTCAGTTAATAAAGCAGTTATCATCATTGACCCCCCCCCCCCATGACCTTGGTGGAGCTGCTCTGTTCAGGCTAACGGCAACAAAATGTCACCGGGCGCCTATGAGCTCAGTCATGGAGAAAATGTGCACATGGCAACGCGCGGGGGGGGGGGGGGGGGGCAATGCACGCATGTCAGTCACCTTGAAACATCACAAACAGCAGAACAGTTTTACACCAACACACCATTCCACTGCACTGATGCATGATGGGAAGCGTAGGAGACGTCTGAGGAGTGTTTGTTGTTGGAGGAACAGAGACGAGCTTTGTGTGGAGGAGGAGGAGACGAAGAAGAAGAAGAAGAAGAAGATGAAGTAGAAGAAGAAGATGATGGAGAGAAGAAGATGGAGGAGCCGTCCCCACTCCCTCAGTGACAGATGTTAGAGGAGGAATAAAGCTGTGGAGGTGGAGGAGGCTGACAGACGAGAGGGGGTTGGGTCATGGCTTGATGAACAAGAGCTTAAATAAGCAGGACGGTGTGTGTGTGTGTGTGTGTGTGTGTGTGAGACATGTCAACAAGTCAAAGTGTTTGGCTGAATTATTGATGATGTCATTATATATTTCTATAAATATGACAATAATTGAATATTATTATTATTATTATTAATAATAATAACTATATAGACTTTTATTATAACTACATGTGAACAGAACTTTAACTCTCTGAGGCCACGAGGGTCGAGCAAATGAAAAATGGTGAAAAAAAACAACCGAAATTCAAAGAAAAAATCTGTTGCCTGAAAGAAAATCAATAAAAAAAATTAAAATCGCTGTCATGTCACTATGATGTCACTCCGTGTTGTTAGGGTGTGTTTTATTTTGGCGGGTGGTGGTTGTAGAATTAAGCAGACGACTTCCTGTTGTTAATATCATGTGTCCCTGAACAAAGACCCGGCTCCGCCTCCTCTGTCCGACCAGAGGGTCCCCGTAAATCTGACTAAATCCTGGGGGGCACGGGGGGTGAAGGTGAATAAAGATAATCTCCTTTTCTTCACAATAAAACAGGCGGGGGGGGGGGGGGGGGGGGAATTAGGAATTCATATCACATGATGTATTTTTACACTTTGATTCCCGACCTGTTAAGCTGCAGCAGTGAGGGGCCACCAGGAGCGACCCCCCCCCCCCCCACACACACACACACAACTTCTAAAACTATTTTTAAAAATTAAAAATCAGACACTATGATGACAAATTTGTCAAATGACCACAACAATAATATTTAAAATTTTCTTAATTCAACTCTTTTCTATTAATAAGGATTTTAATAAAAACCCTTAAAAGACTCATCAATGTTTTAAGGGCAAATATTTCTTTAAATCTGCAACTTCACTTTCTTCTCTCCTCTTGTGGGACGATCGACACTCGGCCTGGCGGCGCTGACGGGTCGGGCTGTGATTAAGGACGAGGAGCGATGAGACGCTTTTCATTGTTCCTCCCCCAGGTGGGTTTACTGAGGGGGGGGCAACGTGGCAGAGCAGATATGAGACATTCAGGTCAGAGACAAGAGACGCTGAGTTCTGGGACGTTATAGGGACACTGACGGTCCCCACAAACATGGTTAATGTCTCCAGTGTTTGTTAAGATTCAATCCTGAAAACTGCGTGTACACACACACACACACACACACACACACACACACACACACACACACGCACACACGCACACACGCACACATACACACATACACACACTCACACATACATGCACACGACTGCAAATCTGTCAAAATCCAAAAAAATATGAAGTTGTCGTCTGGAGTGAGGACAGAAAAACACGAAGCAAGATAAAAAGGCTGGAAGAAGTCGGGTCACCTGACCTGTGAGGTCATCTCACCTGGGAGGTCACGACCTTCTCACATGTGCAACAGGCCCCAACGCAAAAATCTAAGTGTCACCGTTTTATTTTTGTAAAAGTCGTCTCCAAAGATCGGACACACGGGAGGTGTCACCGTGACGACAATCGTCACAGAGCATCGCCACGGATACTGTACGTGATGTATATGAAGTACACTCCTGTCGGGCCTCGTTACAACGTGACAGATCCACTGTCCAGAGGAAACCCCCAGTCTGTGGGACGTCCCACTGCCATGAACACCCCTACCCCACTCAACATCTCATCAAGACAAACATTCATATTATTAATAATAATAATATTAAAGTACAAACAATCTTTTCATGTTTTTGTCAAAAACACAAAAACATACAGCAGCGTCATTCAGACACCTCCACCCCCACCAGCCTTCCTCCTTCTCCTCTTCCTCACATGTCTCTTGTGACGCTTCAGCTTTTATTGTGAAAATCAATAAAATGTTCAAAGAAACGTAAATAAAAATCTAAACGTCTTTTCTCTCGAGTTGATTTCAGTAAAATCTTTTTTCCTCGTGTGGAACCAGAAGCTGCGGTGAGGTCACGTGTTGGCCCGGGTCGCTCTGTCGGACACACGCGACCCGCGAGGAGTGGAAATAAAAATACAAATATGAAACAACACAAACACGAACGTGTCAAAATTTAATATTTGACGCCCCCCCCCCCCCCCCCCGGGACCGAGAGGAGGAAAAACCACGACGACGACAAACCGTCACGACGGAGACAAAAATAAATTTGAATATAAAAATTATTTCAACAGTTTAACTTTAGTTTCAGAGTCATGAACATTTTGTTTCCGGTTTTTATATATTTTAAATTTACATTTACAGGACAGATATGATTATTACGATTATTATTATTATTATTATTATTATTAATAATATAATTAACAGACTGTTTTTTAATCTTCTGTAAAAAAATCATTACATGATCAGAAAACATTTAAAAATTCTGTCAATCATCGAGCTCCACTCGATTTAAGGCAGTGAATTTATTTTGGTGTGTTTGTGTGTGTGTGCTGCGACACAAACACCGAGTTTTTTAAACGCCGAGATAAAACTGAAAAAATGATATTTTATTCTCTGTTTTTGTCTCGACTGAAACAAAATGAAATATAATAATAATAATAAATAATTTACACATACTGAAGTGAAGCAGTGGAAGGTTTTAATTTTTCAAGAGAGGAAATTGAAAATTAAAACATTTCATTTCTCTAATGAAACACGAGAAAGTAACTGTTTTTAAAAACTTGTTTCTGCTCGTGACGAGCACCTCACACCTGACACCGCGTGCACGCGCACCTCGAATAAAACATAACGGTTTTTCTGCTTCGACCGCCCGCCCGGTCCCACCCGGTCCCACCCGGTCCCACCGGGTCCCACCGGGTCCCACCGGGTCCCACCCGGTCCCACCGGTCCCACCGGTCCCACCGGGTCCCACCCGGTCCCGCCGGGCCCGCTCCATCACACACCGACCCCGGCGGGCTCCACGCGGTCACCGCCGCTCCCTGAAGCCTCCACACGGGCCCCTTAATAAACTTTTCCGTTTCCCGGCGACGGGGGACGCGGGACCCTCCCGACCCGGGCGGGGACAGCGCAGTGCGGTGGAGTTTGCGGGAGTTTGCGGGACAGTGTGTGTGTGTGTGTGTGTGTGTGTGTGTGTGTGTGAGTGTCTCACCGTTCTTCCTCCGGGGGTTGGCCTGTTTTCGCCTCTTGCAGCGGGGACCCTCCGCCATGATCTGCTGCTTCATTGATCACCTCCTCCCGTCCGCATGGGCTCCTCGACCCGGCTCCGCTGCGCGCCTCCTCCCGCTCCTGACAACCAGCACACACACAGTAAATCCCAGACCGAGACCCGGACCAGACCCGGACCCGGAGCGTCACTTTGCACTTCAGCGAAGTTGTTGTGACGGAAAAATAAAATCCCGAAGAATCAGAGAATCAAACTCCCGAAGTTTGGTTCTGTTACTTTGTTTGACTGGAGCGAGCAGCGAGCACCCGCCGCCCGCGTCCCCGTCCGCTGGTGTGTGAGGGAGCGTCTGACAGGGAGGAGGGGAGGAGGGGAGGACACACACACACACACACACACACACACACGCAAGTGTTCCTCCTCCTGACCCCCGCCCCCCCCCCCCCCCCCCCCCACACACACACACACACACTTTGTGACACTAAACTCCAACATGTTGATTTTCTCATCAGGTAATTTTTGTCTCTCACGCGCGCGTGTCCACGTTTTTTTGTTTTTTTTTATAACATGTCACGGAGTTTCTTGTGAGCGGCCTCGCGCTCATCGATACATGAACCGGGAACATGACGGTGACGGGACCGCGCGTGTTTCATTTCCCGCCGCTCCGGAGCTCTGAGCGGGGGGAGAGAGCAGCGAGACGCGGGGACACACGTCCTCTCTCTGTCTGTCTCTCTCTCGGTCTGTCTGTCTCTCTCTCGGTCTGTCTGTCTCTCTCTCTCTCTCCTCCGTTAAACACCTGGAGCGGCGGGAGCGCGCACCGCTCTCCTCTAATCTCACCTGGCCGCGCAGGTAGAGTAGCGCAGGTGCAGGTGAACGGCGCGCTGTGATTGGCTCCTGAGAGTTAGCGGTCACCTACCTCCCGGGACGGTCCGTGTGTGCGTGTGTGCGTGTGTGTGTGTGTGTGTCCTCCCTCCCGTCGAACGACACGAGCAGCGAGGACGGAAGAAGTGCTGCTGCAGCGCGTGCACCCCCTCACCAAAATGTGCCAAAATGTGCCAGTATGTGCACGCGCCCTGTGAGTCCCGGTGGGTCCCAGTGAGTCCTGGTGCTGGAGCAGCGGCGCGGCCGGGCGGCAGGTCGGGACTGATCCGGTGTGTGTGACGCCTCCCGCCGGAGCCCGTCACCGTTTCTCTGCAACATAAACAGGCGCGAGACCTTCGAGCAGCACCACGCGCCACCTATCTGCACGCGGAGGGATAATTGAGGAGCCCCCCCCCCCAGCGTCACTCTTTGTTTCAGCTCGTGCCAGTTCACCGCGTCCACGCGGCCCCGCGTGCCGCACAGACCGTAAACAAATGTCAGCGCCAAAGCAGCTGATTGGTCCACAGGTAGAACACCTGGGCAGGTGAGGCCTCAGCAGCACGCGCTCTGGATGACGCGAGCATGCGCAAACGGCTTGAACAGGTGAGCGAGACACCTGGTGTTTGATTGACAGGTGACATGAGAGAAATAACTTAAATCAATTGTTAGAATAATAACATTATATGAGTGTTGTAAATATAATATAACAATATATTAAAAATATAACGATAAATAAAATGCTAGAAAATAACTGATGAAATGAAATAATTCAACAAATATATATAAAATAATTGATTTTTTTAAATTAAAACAATGTCGATTATATAAATTAAATTAAAATATAAAATTTTACGGATCAAATTAAACTTTCCAAATTTTAATGTAATATAATATATTTTAAATCACTAAATATATGAAAACATTAGACAGACACACACACTGACTCAGCAGTGTTCCACAGAAAACAGCTGAGTCATTGTCTCCACGACGACAACAGGTAACAGGTCATGTGATCGTCTGATTGACAGTCATGTGACCTCACACAGGTGGGTGGTAATCTGTGACGGAGACGTCTGGATTACCTTAATCTGTGTTTTGTATGGTGGGGAATTATCGGGGGTGTTGAGGGGGTATAGAGGGTATTACACTAATCACAGTATGAGTGTTCCCATTAGGCTTAAAGTGTGTGTGTGTGGGGGGGGGGGGGGGGGGGGGGTGGGGGGTCCAGCTCCTCCCTGGTCCAGCTCCCTGGTCCAGATCCAGCTCCTCCCTGGTCCAGGTCCAGGTCCAGCTCCTCCCTCCCTGGTCCAGCTCAGCCCTGGTCCAGGTCCATCTCCTCCCCGGTCCTGGTTCATCTCCTCCCTGGTCTGGGTCCCTGGTCCTGGTCCAGGTCCAGCACCTCCCTGGTCCTGGTCTATCTCCTCCCTGGTCCTGGTCCCTGGTCCTGGTCCATCTCCTGCCTGGTCCTGGTTCCTGGTCCAGGTCCAGCTCTGCCCTGGTCCAGCTCCCTGGTCCAGGTCCATCTCCTCCCCAGTCCTGGTCCATCTCCTCCCTGGCCCTGGTCCCTGGTCCTGGTCCATCTCCTCCCTGGTCCTGGTCCCTGGTCCTGGTCTATCTCCTCCCTGGACCTGGTCCCTGGTCCTGGTTCCTGGTCCAGGTCCAGCTCCAGCTCCGCCCTGGTCCAGCTCCCTGATCCAGTTCCATCTCCTCCCTGGTCCTGGTCCTTGGTCCTGGTCCAGCTCCTCCCTGGTCCTGGTCCTGGTCCCTGGTCCAGGTCCAGGTCCAGGTCCAGGTCCAGGTCCAGGTCCATCTCCCTGGTCCAGGTGCAGCTCCTCCCTGGTCCTGGTCCCTGGTCCTGGTCCAGCTCCTCCCTGGTCCTGGTCCCTGGTCCAGGTCCAGGTCCAGCTCCAGGTCCAGCTCCCTGGTCCAGGTCCAGCTCCCTGGTCCAGGTGCAGCTCCTCCCTGCTGTGTGGACCCTGCAGAAATCTGAGCAGTAAGCTGGAGGACGCACATGTGGCGAGATAATGTGGCGTTAAGTATCGTGGTGGCGGTGGCGGCAGGAGTCTGAGGTCTGACAGTCTGACCCAGTACAGGAAGCTGGTGTGAGTCCTGATAGAGGGACTGAGATCTGGAGGATTGGAATGTGGTTTCCTGAGGGACAGTTGGGCCTCGGTGGAGGGACACGCTCTCCTGAGTGACACTCAGTAAAATGTAATCTGATTATTGTTACTAATATTGGTATTATGATTACTAACATATAATCCATTACTGTCCAACTAGGACTTTTTGTGAATGTTAGCATCGAGGCTAAAGTAGAGCCATTGGACGCGGCAGCACCTGGAGATTGTGGGCGGAGCCTGAGGACCTGTCTGAACCAGTGACCACGAGCGTGACCACGGGACATTCAGTTGCTTCCTGTTTGCTCACATGTTGTCTTCAATATTTCATGTGGATCATTTCCTGCCGTCTTCTCTCATAAAGACACAGGTCGACTTCAAACAGCTCATCCTCGGTGAGCGCAGCAGAGCTGAGATCAAATACAGCTGCAGGAAACATCTGTGACAACGCAGCTCATCCTCCTACCTGACTGCGTTAATCCCACAACAAACCCGGAGGTTTACAGGAGCCCGACTCCCTGATGAATGGACCTGCCGGACCTTTCGTGTCCACTCTCTGACCTTCATCACGACTGGTGGATGACGGGACACTGACGGGATTTGTTCTTTAGAAAGAAGCTGAAATGGAGGAGAGTTGTTGTTTTTTTCACTGTGGATCTGAAACGGTTTGACTCTGGATTAGTGCGAGCGGCTCAGTGCGAGCGGCCGCAGGGCAGGATTAGTTTGTACCTGTGAAGAGCCTGTCAGGTAGATTGAACAGGAAGCTGTGATGAGTCGAGGATAGGTGGGAGGACGAGAGCGGAGGAGTCTGATTCCTCCTCTTTAATCTGGAGATCACATTCCTCTGAAGACTCATCGTCACCGGCAGGAAGAGACTTGACGGAACAGAGAGACGGAGACGCTCGAGTCCTGGAGGCCACGGACCACTTCTACAGGCTAACAGACAGACGGACGGACGGACAGACAGACAGACGGACAGGCTAACAGACAGACGGACGGACAGATAGACAGATGGACAGGCTATCAGACAGACGGACGGACAGACAGACAGACGGACAGGCTAACAGACAGACGGACGGACAGACAGATGGACAGGCTAACAGACGGACGGACAGACGGACAGGCTAACAGACAGACGGACGGACAGACAGACAGGCGGACAGGCTAACAGACAGACGGACGGACAGACAGACAGGTGGACAGGCTAACAGAGACGGACGGAGGGACAGACAGACAGGCTAACAGACAGACAGACAGACGCACAGACAGACGGACGGACAGACGGACGGACGGATGGACAGACGGACAGATGGACGGACGGACGGACGGACGGACGGACGGACAGACGGACAGACAGACAGATGGACGGACAGACAGACGGACAGACGGACAGACGGACGGACAGACAGACGGACGGACAGACAGACAGACAGACAGACAGGCTAACTGACTAACAGGCTAACTGGCTAACTGACTAACAGGCTAACAGGCTAATCGACTAACATGCTAACCGACTAACAGGCTAACAGGCTAACCGACAAACAGGCTAACAGGCTTAAAGGCTAACAGGCTAACCGACTAACAGTTTAACAGGCTAACAGGCTAACTGACTCCAAATGACTCCATTTGTTTTGGTCAGAGTTCAATAAATATTCAATAGAAAGAGAACAGCCCGATCAATGAGTGAAGAACCAAACGACAGTCACACATTAGAACAAACAATAGTCACAAAAGCGTCTGTGCTGAATGAATAATAAGAATGTAATGAACAAGTTAGAACAAAGGACATTTACAGTGTCACTCTCTCTCATCATTATCACAGGTCTGATAAATGAACAAAGCTGTCAGTGTTTATTGTTTGACACGTGTTGGACATGGATTCACATCTGGTTCTCTCTGATTCGTCTGTTGTAGTAATTCAGTTTCCTTTCAGTTACCTGCTGCGTCATCCTACTTCCTGGTTTGGACAAAAGATGAGGCAGAGGGCGGAGTTGACTTAAATACAGAGGCAGAGTGATTGGACCAGACCAAGAGCTGCATTAGCATGGGGGGGCCGGGGGGGGGGGGGTTGTCTGTGTTATTTCCCCCTGTTGTTTCAGATTGGTCTGATCAGCCAGTATATGAGTCTCCCCTCTTCTCATTGGTCATTTGTTTGACTTAACAGTCATTTTTTGTTAGTTTTTTGTTTCCTTTGTATTTTTTTTAATGCTTTGGGTGAAATAAAAACCCATTTTGAGAAGTTATCGTGTGTTTGTCCTTTGACTGCTGGTCCCTGACATACAGGCACATTGGACCAAACTACAGTCACAGGTTGCAACAGTGTCTACAGTAAAATAATATCTACAGTACAGTATCTACAGTATAGTAAACTGCAGTACAGTAATATCTACAGTATAGTATCTACAGTACAGTAAACTACAGTACAGAAACTACAGTCCAGTATCTATGGTACAGTATGTACAGTACAGTATCTACAGTATGATAACTACAGTACAGTATGTACAGTACCTACACTACATTATCTACACTATCTGCAGTACAGTATCTGCAGTACAGTATGTACAGTTCAGTATCTGCAGTACATATCTACAGTACACTAACAGTAAGGTAATACGACTTTGTCACAGTGTGAATGTAGACGTGTCGTCCAGCTGAGCGTCCTGTCTGTCCTCAGCAGCAGGTTTCTGTCTCCGTCTGACATCCAGGCGGTTTGTAGCCTCTCTGTGTTTACGTAAGAACCAGAGTCGGGTCAGGACGTCCCGACAGCGCAGCGTCCGACCCCCCAACATGTTGTGTCAGCAGTGTCTGTCTCTGGAACCCCCGAGGACCGAACGTGAACCGAGACTAAATGAAGACGTTACAGTGAAGTCTGAGGTTTCCACCGACATGTGATCTGAACCAGTGAAGACTCGTCCTCTCTTGTGTCTCTGATCGCCCGTGGTGGTTCGCTCTCACCATGAAACACGTCCACCCACATCTCTGCTGTGAAAACACAGTCTGCTGCAGACAAAGAGGACGTCCTACACGCTGTAAGCCTGTCAGCTTGTGGATGGGAGAAGAATAAGAAAAGAGCAGAGAATGACGACGCTGAGCGCAAAACAAAGCAGGAGGAAGTTACTGCCAGAGTTAGTGAAGAAGAAGAAGAAGAAGAAGAAAGAAGAAGAAGAAGAAGAAGATCTGTGTGTAGGAGGAGCGGCTCAGGACCGCCGCTCGTTCACTGACGGTCGACAAGAAGCTTCATTAACAAGGATTAAGATCAGAGATGTGAAAGACCTCACATCGTTTCATCACTCTGTGTGTGTGTGTGTGTGTGTGTGTGTGTGTGTGTGTGTGTGTGTTACTGTATATGTTCTTTTTGTTTCTGGAGCAGAAAGAAAACCATTTGTTTATGACGCCTCTCAGTTCTGTGGAACTGTTTGATATTTATTACATATGATAAACTGTGATAGATCCAGAGGATCTGTGTTTGGGACTCGTCACCTCCTGATGCTGCTCAAACAAAACCAGCAGTTTTATGGATTGAATCCGTGTCCTGAATGTCCACAGGTCCTCATATCGCTGCAGTCAGTCCGGTCCGGACATGTGACCGGAAGTCGGGCTGCGAAGGTTCAGACGTGAAACCACACGGAAGCATTTCATCGGCACCATGATAAGATCTGTTCTGTAAATGCTTATGAAAGGTGATTCAATGCTTCCTGTCCTTATGAATATGACCCAGAAGAGACGCACGTCATCATGTAAGTTACTGTTACATATGAATCATTGACATTTACTTCACGTAGTGTAGTGTCAGTGGAGTCGGATTCTCTTTTCCTCAATCCTATGATTCCTCCTTGACTCCTGTCCTTCACCTCCTGACGTTTTCCATTGAGGTGACAGGAAGGACGATCTGAATCCACCTGAGTCTGGGCAGTGTGTGAACTCTCTCTCTGGAGCTGTTCAAACACGCCCACATGGCGGCAGCAGGTGGTGCCGGCGTGTAGCAGCAGACCTCCGTGGCCTGATCCAGGATCACAAGTTCAGCTCCGTCACATATGGCGCCGCAGCTCGCGACGCCAATTGAAGACGGCAGCTTTAAAAGTTTGACTGGAACCATCTGTGCGCCGCCTGCAGCCGCAGCTCCGTCTACACTCTGTTGACTTCACCTGTTCACCAGCTCCTCTCTCATCACGCTCAGGCCGACGGCCGGCCACTTCCCCCCGTGAGGGCTGTGAAAGTTGTCTCCACGGTTGTGACATCATGAGTTCTGCTTCTCTTCCTCTTTAACTCTGTTCAATCAATGTCACATGAACACACGACCTCTGCTCTCAGTGAGGGAGGAGCCTCACTTGACTAATGTCAGCTGATGTCTGATCGTAGCTGATCACGTCATGAACGCACGTTAACATCTCAATCTGAAGAAGAAGAAGAAGAAGAAGAAGAGTATGAATATGACCCAGATGTCAGTTACTGTTATATATGAATCATAAAACACTGAAACATGCTGATGGAGCCGCTGAGGTTTTTATAGTTCATCTTCTAAATGTGTCGTTTCACCACGACATCAACAACATCCTCCGTCACACGACCACGTGGTTCAGTGTCAGTGGAGTCAGATTCTCTTCTCCTGAGTCCTATGAATCCTCCTCGACTCCTTTGACCTTGTGACGTTGTCCACTGAGGTCAAGGAACAGAGAGGAAGGACGATGTGAATCCAGCAGGGTCACTAAGAGACGGTTCAGCTCCACCTATAATCTTTATCACAGAGGAAGTTTTAAGTCTAATGTGACATGTAGGGATGTCGTCTGCCTCCTGGTTACAGAGGGGAGGAGCCTGAGAGGGGAGGAGCCTGGTGGCTGAAGGTTCTAATAATAATAATAACTCTCGAACCACAGTGATCTGTCGTGATACTATGAACTATCATCCGTCAGATATGATGGAGCCTGATTATTAATGTCTTTGAAGGTGAGGAGCAGGATTCTTCTTCCTGTCCGAGGTCGTGCTGCAGCATCTCCCTTCATATTTGTCTTTTTTTCACTGCTTCACCATTTGACAGGCGCTGTTGTCATGACGACGCTTCCTGCAGCCAAAGTCCAACTATCTTCATGTTTCCTCTGTGACCTCTGACCTCGACCCTGCCTGATGATGAAGCTCAGGTCCGACGGTCGAGAGTCTGAATGACGCCTCATTGTGTGACAGGTCCTCCCCCCCACTGGAGGCTAACACTGGCTCATCAGAGGAATTCAGGGGGAATTTATGCACCGTCTCCCGGCTAATTGAATTAGACGCATGGTGTCGACAGTGTGGCCATTGTGGAAGCTGCACAATGTTGGGTTTCATGCGTCCAGAGCTCGGGGTGGAATTCTCCCCCCACCCCCCATAACGGCATCCCAACCGCTGGCTCTTTATTTTGTTCCAGTCAGTGATCTGCTCCGGGCTCCAGGCTTCATCAGTGGACTTGGACCATCATTAACCAACTGGGGGGGAGTCACTTACAGGGGGGGCGGGCTTCATGTCTTCACACACACACACACACACACACACACTATGTATCTGATGTTTGACCATGTCCTCACATACACAACTTTTTAAACAGTGTTTACATACATGTCATTATGATTCTGTCCATGTTGTGATGTAACTTTATGTAAACAGTTTCCCACTGCTTCCAGGCTTGGTGCTAGGCTAGGCTAGGCTAACAGTTCCCCTCTGCTACTCGCATGAGTAAACCCAACCTGTGAATATTCCCCCGGTCACAGTCAGTGGCATGTGAACGCAGCATCAAACTGCAGAACATGACATTTAAATCAAATCTAAGAATCAGTCTCGACCTGAACTCAGATGATCTTTTATATTATATGTTATATGTTTATATGTTATTTATTATATGTCCACATGAAGGAACTTTAACCTCTGTTCACATCATCTGATCAAATGAACATTTAAATCATTTGTCTGATTCTTTATCAAACTGTTTCAAATTCTATCAACAGCTTTAAACAAATGTTGAGCTGTGGACACAACTGTCTGTCTGTCTGTCTGTCTATCTGTCTGTCTGTCTGTCTGTCTGTCTGTCAGTCTGTCTGTCTGTCTGTCTGTCTGTCTGTCTGTCTATCTGTCTGTCTGTCTGTCTGTCTGTCTGTCTGTCAGTCTGTCTGTCTGTCTGTCTGTCTGTCTGTCTGTCTGTCTATCTGTCTGTCTGTCTGTCTGTCTGTCTGTCTGTCTGTCTGTCTATCTGTCTGTCTGTCTGTCTGTCTGTCTGTCTGTCTGTCTGTCTGTCTGACTGTCTGTCTGTCTGTCTGTCTGTCTGTGTGTCTGTCTGACTGTCTGATTGTCTGTCAGTCTGTCTGTCTTTGTGTCTGTCTGTCAGCCTGTCTGTGTGTCTGTCTGTCAGCCTGTCTGTCTATCTGCGTGTCTGTCTGTCAGCATGTCTGTCTGTCAGCCTGTCTATCTGTCTGTCAGCCTGTCTGTCTGTCTGTCTGTCTGTCTGTCTGTCTGTCTGTCTGACTGTCTGTCTGTCTGTCTGACTGTCTGTCTGTCTGTCTGTCTGTCAGTCTGTCTGACTGTCTGTCTGTCTGTCTGTCTGTGTGTCTGTCTGACTGTCTGACTGTCTGTCAGTCTGTCTGTCTTTGTGTCTGTCTGTCAGCCTGTCTGTCTGTCTGTCAGCCTGTCTGTGTGTCTGTCTGTCAGCCTGTCTGTCTGTCAGCCTGTCTGTGTGTCTGTGTGTTTGCCTGTCAGCCTGTCTGTCTGTCTGTGTGTCTGTCAGCCTGTCTGTGTGTCTGCCTGTCAGCCTGTCTGTCTGTCTGTCTGTGTGTCTGTCAGCCTGTCTGTCTGCAGTGAGGACAGTAACAGAGGACTTTGTGTTGGAACCTTTCCCCTGTGGCCTTCATGCTTTTCACTGAACCACTAACGAGCATGACGAGTGAAGTGTTGGTAAAAAACAGCGGCGCAGTCACAGGATCCGTCATGTGACATCGGCCTTTATTCAAAATTCCACATTACGACATTGAAAAGCAGCGACGTTCAGATGTTATTTACAAGAGTCACAAGCTGAAAGTGGTGATGTGGGTCGGGGAGACGGGTCATTGAGACGGGTCAGTGAGACAGGTCAGTGAGTCAGGTCTGAGCAGACGGGTCAGTGAGACTGGTCTGAGCAGACAGGTCAGAAAGACGGGTCAGTGAGACAGGTCATTGAGACGGGTCAGTGAGACAGGTCAGTGAGACAGGTCAGTGAGACAGGTCTGAGCAGACGGGTCAGTGAGACTGGTCTGAGCAGACAGGTCAGAAAGACGGGTCAGTTAGACAGGTCATTGAGATGGGTCAGTGAGACAGGTCAGTGAGACAGGTCAGTGAGACAGGTCTGAGCAGAAGGGTCAGTGAGACAGGTCAGAGAGACGGGTCAGTGAGACAGGTCTGAGCAAATGGGTCAGTGAGACAGGCCTGAGCAGACGGGTCAGTGAGACAGGTCAGAGAGACGGGTCAGTGAGACAGGTCTGAGCAGACGAGTCAGTGAGATGGGTCAGTGAGACAGGTCTGAGCAGACAGGTCAGAAAGACGGGTCAGTGAGACAGGTCTTAGCAGACGCACTGAACATCCCTGTGATGTCACAACAGACGTGTCACATGACTCTGGTGTTCACACCTCACAGTCGAGACTTTGAGTCTTTTTGTGGACGAAGTCATAAATTCCTTCACGCTCTCCTCGTTCTTCCCTGATCCTCGTACAGTGGAGACATTATCACTTACAGTGTGTTTACAGACTCGCTCAAAGTTGATATGCTAATGCCGTGGAGTACTACTGAGCCCCTGGGCCACATCTGAACGGGGTGACACCACCAACAGACGGCTCTTTGTCTGCTCCAGGACTGTGGCCCTGGATCCTGGACCCCGGCCTCAGGACCTGTTATTCAGAGCCCGTCTGCTCTTTGGTGACTGAACATGACAGACACGCACAGCTCGCTAAATGTGGAACGCCTCCGGTTGCAGGAATGAATGAAGTGATAAATGATGAAAGAACAGAGGCTGCCATCGTCATGGTGAGGAGGTTGACCTCTGACCTCAGAGACACACTGATAGTCACATATTAACCCCAACGTGAACAACAACGTGAACGACAACGTGAACAACAACCTGAACAACAATGTGAACGACAACCTGAAGAACAACGTGAACAACAACCTGAACAACAACCTGAACAACAACCTGAACAACAACCTGAACAACTACCTGAACAACAACGTGAACGACAACCTGAACGACAACGTGAACAACAACGTGAACAACAATGTGAACGACAACCTGAACGACAACGTGAACAACAACCTGAACGACAATCTGTACAACAACCTGAACGACAACCTGAACATCCACCAGAACAACAACCTGAACGACAACCTGAACGACAACGTGAACAACACAATGAACGAACCTCAGATAAACAACATGAATAACATCCTGAACAACACTGTACACATTATACATATTGTACACAGTACTAACACTGTACATTTTGTACACTTTACATATTACACACACTGTACACACACATTACACACTGTACACACACTGTACACATGTGGAAGGAGCTGAACAAGCGGAGCAGCTGAGAACTTGTGGTTGTGATGAAGCTGCATCAGGAGGAAACTCCCGGTCCGCAGCCAAACACAGGGACAGAAATACTGTCGGTGTTTTTCCCCTGGCAGCGGCAGAAAACAACAGAATCATGTGATTCATATTTTTAGATTGTTTCAGCTTCGGATCAAACAGCGAAGTGAAGTGAAAACACGCTTCAGTTAACTTTAATTAACACCAGTCAACGAGTCGCCTGTGATTTAATTCTGTCTGAGCGAGGACGAGGGGAATTCTGCTCCGATTATTGATAACGACTAAATGTGTTTGTGCTTTGTTGACATCAGCATGTGACATGTAGACATGTTTTAATACACAACGGGACACGTCATGTTGTAACATATGAAACGTCTGTTCTTCTTGATTGTGTTTGTTTTTAATTTTTGTTGTATAAAACATATAATGTTGTATATTTGTCTGTCTGCAGCGCCAACTAGTGGCTGCTGTAGGTGAGCGCCGTGTTCACATTTGCTTTATTTGATTCATTAATTTAAATGACGTCAAAATAAGAGATGTGATGGTTGAGATGTTTTACACAACTCTCACTGTAAATGTATCATTGATGTCTATTACATTGATAACCTTCAAATGAATTAGTTTGAAGAAGAAGTCTCACTCTTTCATTTTTTCTAAAGGTAATTGAAGGTTATTTGTGAGGCTCATTAATATCAGATTTGTTTCCATAAATTATAAATGATTATTTGCAGATGAGGATTATTTAGTTGCTGTAAACGATGAACTCTGACTCTTTAAAAGGTGGTTCACGTCTCACCTGACACTCACAGGACACTTGAGTTAGCTTCAGGGAAAACCCCCGTCCGAGAGGAGGAGGAAGAGGAGGAGGAGGAAGAGGAGGGGGAGGAAGAGGAGAAAGAGGATGAGGAGGGGGAGGAGGATGGGGAAGAGGACGAGGAGGAGGAGGAGGAAGAGGTGGAGGAGGAGGAGGGGGAGGAGGAGGAGGAGGAGGAGGGGGAGGAGGATGGGGAAGAGGACGAGGAGGAGGAGGAGGAAGAGGAGGGGGAGGAAGAGGAGGAGGAGGAGGAGGGGGAGGAGGAGGAGGACGGGGAAGAGGACGAGGAGGATGAGGAGGAGGAGGAGGAGGAGGAGAAGGAGGAGGAGGAGGAGGAAGGGGAGGAGGAGGAGGAGGAGGAGGATGAGGACGAGGACGATGAGTAGGACGAGGAGGATGATGAGGAGGTTGATGAGGAGGAGGAGGAGAAGAAGGAGGAGGAGGAGGAGGAAGAGGAGGAGGAGGACGAGGGGGAGGAGAAGGAGGAGGAAGAGGAGGAGGTCGCCACCATGGAGCCGATCATATCAGTTTAATAAACTCTTGTTAGCAGTCATTCAATCGTGGACACAAACTGCTGCTCTGATCCATGTTTTCAGGATAATGCGATTGAAAGAAGAAGCAGCGAGTTGTCGACTGTCCCGTTCTGACTCCTTCAAACATGACAGACGCGTCCTTCCAGTCCATCAAAGTCCAACTGGGTCCGTCAGGATCTGCCGGTTCCACCAATCACAGAGGGACATTGTGACACTGAGGACATTTGTGTCGTCATGAACAAACATGTAAACTGACGAGCATCACTCCATTTTAGTCTTTATGTGATTATTTAGATTCAATTTCTTTAATCTTTCATTTTTATGTTCACGTGTGATATTGTAGTTTTAACGTATCTGTGATGTTTTAATGTAATTTTAAAATCTTTTAATGTGACACATTTTCAATGTTGCTTTGATGGTGAGTGTGTGTGTGTGTGTGTGTGTGTGTGTGAGCACCTGAGCTGCTGTTAATGAACAGAAACTTGTCACATTAACTTCATTACAGGGTTTTCAAATAAAAGCGTGTCCTTCCGTCGAGTCCTCGGAGGCCTAGCCACCACTTCAGTCTTCATCATTCTCCAATTAAAAAACATCAGAACCAGATTAAAAGACACGTCAGACACACAGATATGAATTCATATTCATATTTACTCTGTGAGAACCCAGAGGACGTAAGAAAATGTCGAGCAAACGTTTCTATCGACGCATAAACTCAGATTAGACAATACCTGAAGTGAGAGTTCTTGTACTTCTGTCTTTGTGGGGACCAGAGAGTAGCTTCTATACGGACAGTGAGGACAATATCAGGAAGTGAAGACATTATCAGGAAGTGAGGACATTATCAGGTAGTGAGGACATTATCAGGTAGTGAGGACGTACTGTACATGGACAGTGAGGACATTATCAGGTAGTGAGGACGTACTGTACATGGACAGTGAGGACATTATCAGGTAGTGAGGACGTACTGTACATGGACAGTGAGGACATTATCAGGTAGTGAGGACGTACTGTACATGGACAGTGAGGACATTATCAGGATCATGGTTCGGGGGGGTTGAGTATAGAAATGGGGACATTCTGGCAAAGTGGGACATTTGTGGAAGGTCAAGAACTTTAGGTTATGAAGACATTATGCACATTTTGGACAGTGATGAAGATGAGGACGGTGATGAAGATGAGGACGGTGATGAAGATGAGGACGGTGTCTGACTGGTTCCTTTTACTGGACGAGGACGTGAGAGGTGAACTGGCGGAGGACGAGCGCTGAGCGACGGCGTCTCTTCAGTCCTCAACAAACTGTTGGACACTTCATTATGATCCACTAACAGTTTATCTGCTGCCTCCACCACTTCCTGCCCGAGCGTCCTGTCACTGCGTGGGTTTGAACTGCCGCCAGAGGAACTTGGCAGCCGACGCTCGTTGGTTATTAATATTCCTAAAGGCCTGAGAAAATAAACTTCCTGTCAAAGGAGGGTTGCCATGGCGTCTCAGAGTTGACACAGCAGTGTGACTGTAGCTGTCATTGTTTGTGACCAGAAGACCAAACACTCATTATAGTTCAGTTTATGTTTCTCTCTTTTCATGGAGCTTTGTGTTGGTCTGAGTGAGAATGTGTGTGAGGACAGAAGAGGCTGACGGACAGGAAGTGTCCGACTGAGACACAACAACACGTTTGTGTTTCATGAGCCAGAGACTTTCACTGACGCTTCGTCACCGAGAGAAACCTTCTGTAATAATTCATAATAAATACTGTTGTGTTCTCACATGGACATGCG
>NC_061528.1:592500-622500 GCF_022379125.1 Scophthalmus maximus
CACACACTAACACACACACACACACACACACATACACACACACTAACACACACACACACACACACACACACACACACTAACACACAGTCACACTCACACACACACACACACATACACACACACTAACACACACACACACACACACACACACACACACACACTAACACACAGTCACACTCACACACACACACATACACACACACACACTAACACACAGTCACACTCACACACACACATAAACACACACACACTAACACACACACACACACTAACACACAGTCACAGTCACACACACACACACACACACACACACACACTAACACACAGTCACACTCACACACACACACACACACACACACTAACAGACAGTCACACACACACACACACACACACACACACAGTCACACTCACACACACACACACACACACACACTAACAGACAGTCACACACACACACTCACACACTCACTCATACACACACACACAGTCCGTTTCTCCTCAAATGCTTTCGATTAAAAATACATGAAACAATCACAATTTCACGTGGAGTAACTTTTCTCATCATATTCATCTTCAGACTCATCTGCAGCTCGTTCTGTTGAACATGTCTGTAAGAGGTCTGTGACGTGTCTGTGCTGAGGTCTGTGACGTGTCTCTAAGAGGTCTGTGACGTGTCTGTGCTGAGGTCTGTGACGTGTCTGTACTGAGATCTGTGACATGTCTGTAAGAGGTCTGTGACATGTCTGTGCTGAGGTCTGTGACGTGTCTCTAAGAGGTCTGTGACGTGTCTGTGCTGAGGTCTGTGACGTGTCTCTAAGAGGTCTGTGACGTGTCTGTGCTGAGGTCTGTGACGTGTCTCTAAGAGGTCTGTGACGTGTCTGTGCTGAGGTCTGTGACGTGTCTGTACTGAGATCTGTGACATGTCTGTAAGAGGTCTGTGACGTGTCTGTGCTGGGGTCTGTGACGTGTCTGTGCTGAGGTCTGTGACGTGTCTGTGCTGAGGTCTGTGACGTGTCTGTACTGAGGTCTGTGAGGTGTCTGTACTGAGGTCTGTGAGGTGTCTGTACTGAGGTCTGTGACGTGTCTGTGCTGAGGTCTGTGAGGTGTCTGTGCTGAGGTCTGTGACGTGTCTGTGCTGAGGTCTGTGACGTGTCTGTACTGAGGTCTGTGACATGTCTGTAAGAGGTCTGTGACGTGTCTGTGCTGAGGTCTGTGACGTGTCTGTGCTGAGGTCTGTGACGTGTCTGTGCTGAGGTCTGTGAGGTGTCTGTACTGAGGTCTGTGACGTGTCTGTGCTGAGGTCTGTGAGGTGTCTGTGCTGAGGTCTGTGAGGTGTCTGTACTGAGGTCTGTGACGTGTCTGTGCTGAGGTCTGTGACGTGTCTGTGCTGAGTTCTGTGACGTGTCTGTACTGAGGTCTGTGAGGTGTCTGTACTGAGGTCTGTGACGTGTCTGTACTGAGGTCTGTGACATGTCTCTAAGAGGTCTGTGACGTGTCTGTACTGAGGTCTGTGACATGTCTCTAAGAGGTCTGTGACGTGTCTGTACTGAGGTCTGTGACGTGTCTGTACTGAGATCTGTGACATGTCTGTAAGAGGTCTGTGAGGTGTCTGTGCTGAGGTCTGTGACGTGTCTGTACTGAGGTCTGTGACGTGTCTGTACTGAGGTCTGTGAGGTGTCTGTGCTGAGGTCTGTGAGGTGTCTGTGCTGAGGTCTGTGACGTGTCTGTGCTGAGGTCTGTGACGTGTCTGTACTGAGGTCTGTGACATGTCTGTAAGAGGTCTGTGACGTGTCTGTGCTGAGGTCTGTGACGTGTCTGTGCTGAGGTCTGTGACGTGTCTGTGCTGAGGTCTGTGAGGTGTCTGTACTGAGGTCTGTGACGTGTCTGTGCTGAGGTCTGTGAGGTGTCTGTGCTAAGGTCTGTGAGGTGTCTGTACTGAGGTCTGTGACGTGTCTGTGCTGAGGTCTGTGACGTGTCTGTGCTGAGTTCTGTGACGTGTCTGTACTGAGGTCTGTGAGGTGTCTGTACTGAGGTCTGTGACATGTCTCTAAGAGGTCTGTGACGTGTCTGTACTGAGGTCTGTGACGTGTCTGTACTGAGGTCTGTGACGTGTCTGTACTGAGGTCTGTGACGTGTCTGTACTGAGGTCTGTGACATGTCTCTAAGAGGTCTGTGACGTGTCTGTACTGAGGTCTGTGACGTGTCTGTACTGAGGTCTGTGACGTGTCTGTGCTGAGGTCTGTAAGGTGTCTGTGCTGAGGTCTGTGACGTGTCTGTGCTGAGGTCTGTGAGGTGTCTGTGCTGAGGTCTGTGACGTGTCTGTGCTGAGTTCTGTGCTGATGTCTGTCCTGTGTATGAGAGGTGACGTCCCGTCAGCAGCTTACAGAGTGAATCCTCTGATCCTCTGGAGGTAGAATCCTCAGATAAGCTGCAGCAGATGTGTTTGGGTGTTGACATTGTTTGTATCTGATAGATCAAAATGTTTCACTCCACTAATAGGCTTTTATTTTTGTACATTTTGGATTTACTCCCCCGTAAAGTAAAGCCTCTGACTGAACTCATTTTAAAGGACCAGTTCACTGTTTCAGTGTTTTACACTATAAATAGAACATCATCACGTTGTTTCCTCTGGACGTCACATGAATGTGTTTCTACAGATTAGAGAGTGTTTTTGTAGGAAAGGTGTGTGTGTGTGTGTGTGTGTGTGTGTGATGATATAAATATCCACATATTTGAACCGCTGCGTCCGCAGGAAACGTCAGGCGACTCGTGATGATTGACAGGTGGTGTTGGTGTTGATTGACAGGTCGGGATCGTCCTCACAACCTGCAGGAAAAGATAAATGAACGTGGACGTCCCGCTCCTGTGACAGCAGCACATCCGACCCTGCGTCTGTGCTGCGTTCAAGGACCTTATCTCAAAGACATGACCCCCCTGTCACCAACAGCACAACTGACCCAAACCACAACATCCATCTGTCTTCAGAGATGATCTTTGTCTGCAGGGACTACAACTCCTAGCAGCTCATGTCCCAGGACCAACCTCAGATTGAGGCTCAGTCTGAAGTTCAGTCTACAACAGGGAGGAAACTGGATCAGACACTCGTGGCTCCGCCCCTTTGTCCTGACAGACAGACACACAGACAGACAGACAGAGAGACAGACAGACAGACAGACAGACAGACAGACAGACAGACAGGTCCATGTTTCATCCTTCCACCAAAACTAATTGCTATGAATCTATGAATTATCACATGTATGTAACACGTATGAACATTTTCAGTTTCATAGTAAAATGAAGTGAAGGCAGCCAGTCGTCATGGTTACAAGCATGTTTACTTTACAAATGACTGGACGATGTTTGTGATTCTGATAAATATGAGGCCGACACCAAAACTTCAGGTTCACAGAGGTTCAGTGTCCGGTGGCCGGGGTGTGTGTGTGTGTGTGTGTGCGTGTGTGTGTGTGTCTGTGTCAGGCCTCTCAGTTTGTCGGGGACAAAGCGAACAGGGCATCATTGATGCTCCGGGTCTGAGCGGCAGCACATCTGGACGCCACTCAACAAGCAGCTCAGTGTGATCAGATCCTTTATGAAATCAAACGCACATTCATAACCAGCCGGCGTCGCCCCGTCCCCGAGGCTCCGCCCACTTCCACTAGCGACAAGAGTGATTCACCAAAGTCACATGTTAATCTTTGTTTGTCTCCTCCGTCTCTGTGGAGGATGTTTCTTTATGACGAGGAGAGTTTTTAAAAAATGAAACATGAAGCGTGAATGATAAATGAGAGGATTCAGGCTGTAGATGAAGTTCTGAGTCGGATGGTTCACTGACTCATCAGAGCTGATCCTGGACCAGCCTCCGTCTCAGCCTGTGGGGTCGTCCCCTCAGGACCGATGTGCATCTACAACACTGCTGACAGGGGCCACGGGGGGGTGAGGGGGGGCGAGGGGGGGGCGAGGGCCCCCAGGGGGCTGTCAACTTTCTGCTTGTTTCTAATGTTCGTCTTGTTTGTTGGTCGACATGTTGATGTGATCCTCCGTCCTACAGCTGTGACCAACACTGTCTGTCTCTCTGCCGTCCCACAATGCAATGTTTGTGACGGTCAGCGAGGGGAGGAGGGGGAGGGGGAGGGGGGAGGACTGAGGAGGCCTGTCCTACATCTTCATTCAGGTAGAGACACACAGACACGTTCAGACATGATCCACATGAGGTCAGGATCCAAATCAGATTCCTCTCTGTTCCTTGACCTCAGTGGAAAGGTCACGAGGTCAAAGGAGTCAAGGAGGATTCATAGGAGAAGAGAATCTGACTCCACTGACACTGAACCACGTGGTCGTGTGACGGTGGATGTTGTTGATGCGTCTGTCGTGGTGAAACGACACATTTAGAAGATGAACTACAAAAACCTCAGCGGCTCCATCAGCATGTTTCAGTGTTTTATGATTCATATGTAACAGTGACTGACATCTGGGTCATATTCATACTCTTCTTCTTCTTCTTCTTCTTCAGATTGAATCGTTTATGTTTGTTCATGACGCGTTAAATATCGCTGCTGCAATGAAGTGTGGGTCTTTGTCTCCTTCCTGTGTCCTCTGCTGAAGGAGATAGGAAAGGAAGCGTTGAAGCTCCTTTCCTAAGCACTTAGAGAATCTGAACATTATCAGGTGCTGAGGAAACGTATTCGACTGCAGCCTGGATGAAGACCTGATCCTGATCCTGATCCTGATCCTGATCTGAACTGAACTGAACTCTGCTGAGGTTCCTCGAGAAGCTGCAGCTGATCTGTGCGTCTGTGTCAGATTGTGATGTTTTTGTGTTGAGATTGTTTCTGCTGGATTAACCCTGTGTGTCTATGTGAAGTGAACATTGTGATGCAGACACAACATAAAGAATCAGAGGTCTTTGTTTCAGTGTGTTGACGCCTGAGGAGGAGATACAGGCTGAGGAGGAGGAGGAGGAGGAGGAGGAGGAAGAGGAGGTGACAGGAACAAAAAGATGATCAGACCGACGACAAACAGCAGCAACACAATGAACCTGCAGAGTCTTTACATCCACACTGTGAGAACGCTGCTGATCCACAGACCTCACACATCTGGAACACCCACACACACACACACACACACACACACACACACACACACACACACACACACACACACACACACACACACACACACACACACACACACACACACACACACACACACACACACACACACATGTTGCCAGTTGCTGTGACTCTGTTACATGTTGCCAGTTGCAGTGACTCTGTTACATGTTGCCAGTTGCAGTGACTCTGTTACATGTTGCCAGTTGCTGTGACTCTGTTACATGTGGCCAGTTGCAGTGACTCTGTTACATGTTGCCAGTTGCTGTGACTCTGTTACATGTTGCCAGTTGCTGTGACTCTGTTACATGTTGCCAGTTGCTGTGACTCTGTTACATGTTGCCAGTTGCTGTGACTCTGACACTCGGACACGCCTGGCAGCCTGACTCGCCCCCGGCGGGCGCTCGCGCTCTCTCTCTCAGACTGTGGTGGTTGGACTGGATTCAGGGATTAGCTGTTCCAGGGCGGGAGGGGCTGTTGGCTCGCTCCATCCCCCAGAGGATGCTGGGAAAGGAGAGAGAAAGAGAAGAGAGAGAAGAGAGAGATAGGGAGAGGGAGATCTCTCTCTCTCTCTCTCTCTCGCCCATGTTGGTATGCAGCGACCACAGACTGGAACAGCTTCACATACCAGCAGCATGACAGAGTCTGAACTGATCTGTGTGTGTGTGTGTGTGTGTGTGTGTGTGTGTGTGTGTGTGTGTGTGTGTGTGTGTGTGTATGTGTGTGTGTGTGTATGTGTGTTTGTTTGTAGGATTACTCAAAAAGTCGACGGATTCACACAAACATCTTATCAAAGATAGGTCTCCATGGTAACAAATGATTCAGTTTTGAGATCCAGAGCTGGATCCAGGAATCCATGTGTGAACTTCATCTACATGAAGACGACCTCTGCAGATATGATTTAGATTCATAAGCATGTGGTGTTAATCTATGATCTTTTAGATCTTGTTTAATTTATGTAATGACATTCCATTTGATTCAAAAAATAACTGACTGAAATCTCATAATTAATCAAAATAATTCATTCATTCATCGTCTACCGCTTTATCCATTTAAGGGTCGCGGGGGGTCGCTGGAGCCAATCCCAGCTAACATTGGGCCAGAGGCGGGGTTCACCCTGGACAGGTCGCCAGCCTATCACAGGGCCACACACAGAGACGGACAACCATTCACTCTCACATTCACACCTACGGTCAATTTAGAGTCTCCAATGAACCTGACCCCATTCTGCATGTCTTTAGACTGTGGGAGGAAGACGGAGAACCCGGAGAGAACCCACGCATACACGGGGAGAACATGCAAACTCCACACAGAAAGGCCCTGGTTGAACCGGGATTCGAACCCAGAACCTTCTTGCTGTGAGGCGAAGGTGCTAACCACTACACCACCATGCAGCCTAATCAAAATAATTAATTAATGTATTTTTATTTTTCTGGCATTAATGGACTTCCATATAAATATGATGTGCAGAAGAAGAGGAGGAGGAAGAGGATCGGGAAGAGGAGGAGGAAGAGGAAGAGGAGGAAAAGGAGGAGAAAGAGGAGGAGGAAGAGGCAGAGGAGGAAAAGGAGGAGGAAGAGGAGGAGGAAGAGGAGGGGGAAGAGGCAGAGGAGGAAAAGGAGGAGGAAGAGGAGGAGGAAGAGGCGGAGGAGGAGGAAGAGGAGGAGGAGGAACATGAGGAGGAAGAGGAGCAGGAAGTGGAGGAGGAAGAGGAAGAGGAGGAGGAGGAGGAGGAAGAGGAGGAGGAGCGCTCCCCCTACAGGACAAACTCAACACTGTCACATGAGGAAGAGTGAAGAGTTTGTTCACGTTGACGTTAAATATCGCTGCCGCAATGAATTGTGGCTCTATGTCTCCTTCCTCTCACATAGGAAGCTCCAGTGTGTCCTCTGCTAAAGGAGATAGGAAAGGAAGCATTGGAGCTCCTTTTCTAAACCATCTGAACATTATCACGGTGCTGAGGAAACACTGACTCGTCAAAATTGGACAATCTGTTTTCGTCTTCACTTCCTGGTTTCTCCTTCTTCCTGGAACTGTTTTTTTGAATTTTAAACATCGATCAGAAGAATCCACGTGAAACTGTCGTGAAGAGGGTTTTTTTCACGTAACATTAGAAACATTTTGTGGACGGATGTCGGTCAGTCGCTGTGTGAAGCAGAACTGTACCTGCGTGTCGCTCGGATTATCTGCTGTCATCAGGTCGTCAGATTACATGCTTTGGCTCTCAAATCCATAAAACCAGCCAGAAGACTGAGCTGTTTATATCTCCATGATGCCATTAACCTGGGGGGGGGGCAACGAAAAGTGTCGGAGCGGTCAGGAAGAATCAGTGTTGTGCCAAAAGTGAGAGAGCAAATCTGAGTTAATCTGATAAAAGGGTGAGATTAGATGGAATAAAAATATTTAGACCTGATCAGATGGTCAGAGTGGATTAGGACATCATTGTTGGTCGGGGTTGCGGAGGGGGGTACGGGGGGATACAGTAGATACAGTATTAAAGGAAACACAACTGTCTATCACATACGTGAGGAAACAGTAAATAAATTAACAATAATGAATAATTCATTTAGAAACATTTAATTCATGGCCGTCAAAAATCTGAAAAAGTAAAACCACTGGAGCTCTGCGGTCAGTGATGTCATCAGTGATGTCATCAGTGATGGACGCCCCTGAGGATCTGTCCGTCTTAAAACTCATTACTGTTGCCATGGTTACGCCCGGCAGGAGTTTTCAAGGACGGAGATTATGAATGATGCGAAGAGAAGACGCTTGGACGCGAAGCTTCTCTCCTCCGTCTGTTGTGTCACAACGTTTGAACCTCGGCAGTTTCGTTCACACAAGACGGTTTTGAGTCCAGTTGGAGTTCGCAGACCAAAACCCCCAAATCAGAGGCAAATCCACGTGAACTCGCGGCTCGATTGCGATGTGTGAACTGTGATGTGACTGACACGGAGAGCGCCGGCCTGGATCCTGAGGGAGGAACTGTAGCACAACAACAACACAGTCTCTGTCTCCGTCCTCTCCGTGTTTCTGGACTCTTTGCTCGTGTGACCGGTCCAGAGATGTGATGACTGAAGGTCGCGTGGTGTGAAGCGCTGTGACCCTGAGGGCAGATGCTCCGTGTGGGTGTGGGTGTGGATGTGGATCAGGACTCGGTGTTTCCACGCTGACGGAGGTTCAGCGTGTTCACGCTCTGCTCGGCAGCTGCTGACAAACACTTCCAGGTTTTGTTCCAGGTTTGAAGTGACTTCGTTAAACTTCTGTCCGTCGCCGGTTTAATTGCTACCTGGCTCTGAAAGTCCTCTGTGATCTCGCCACAGTTTTAAAAGTGGAAATGTATTTATTGGAGTTTCACCACTTCCCACCACATCATCTGGAGACGCTGTGGTCTGAGGAACACGACGTCTGATGTCAGGGGGCCGCTCCACCTTCAACCACACAAGAAACTCAGTTCATCTCATCAAGGAAGAACCAGGAACATTTAGATTTTCACCCAGAACCAACTGGACCTCCTCAGGAACTTTGAAGCAGCGACGTAGTGAAACAGGCTGCAGCTCAGACCGACAACGGAAACATCACAACTCATAAAACAACAGATACGTCACGAAAAGAGAAGACTCGTGAACTTTGTCTGAGGAGCATTCATGAGAACGTGAAGCTGCAGGAGCAGAGCCTCACACGTCCTGTAGGGGGCGTGGCGTCCACGGTCTCTGTTCGCTCTAATGTTAGCACGGCCGCCATGCTAGTATGGCAGCGATGTTAGCGTGGCAACGAGGGCGGTGCTTGGACTTGTCACGTGGGTTCTTGTCCGAAGGTTGAAACTCTGAGCTGTTGACATTTGGACGTGGAGGATCAGAGCGGGTTTGTCCGTCGACTGTCCGTCACTCTGGAGAGCAGACGACTGGTTGATCCTCGTGGTCGCAGCTGGAGGAGACGCAGCGTGATGCTGCGTCTCCTCCAGCTGCTCCGAACTCGTGGAGGATAATCTGTAAATGGCAGCCAGAGTTAAAAGCCGCTCTCCCGAGGCCGCCGGCGTCCTGTCGGCCTGCAGATAGAGAACGCAGCTCCGCCGCCGCCGGCCTTGTCCTTCACCACTGTGAACATCGCTGCTGGATTTATCTTCTGTTGTTGGGATTTGAAATGATTTGAAAAGGAAAAGGAATTCTGACATTTGCATTTCGAAATTCTCTTCTTGAAACTTCAGTTTGATGTTTTCGGGGGTGCAACTGCAGACGACTGATTGTTCCTCCTTCAATGTTGAATTCATTTCAAATCAAATCACAGTTCATCTATGATGAACTCAAGGCTCTTGACATAGTGACAGAGAACCAACAGGTGTCACACTGAGCAGAACCACTTCCTTTTAAAGTCCAGTCCTGAATTCTTCGTTTCCACAGAACAAACAGACGAAGTGAGAGGATCTGGATCTACGTCGAGGTGTCATCAGTCTGATCGTCGTCTCTGTTCCAGACAGGAAGGACATTCAATCTCCTTCGCCCTGATGCGTTGATGTCTCTCTGAAGTCTCTCTGATGTTTCTGTCCCCACAGTGAACTTCATGTCTCCCAGCTCAAACCCCTCAGGTCCAGGCCTCCTGGAGCTTTTCGTGCTCTTGGGCCTGATCTGGAACAGACCTGAACCTGAACCTGAATTATCTTAGAAAGGAAGTGAGCTGGGCCTAAATGTTGAGCTGTTGTTGTTCCTCTCTTTCTCGCTCTGTGTCCCAGTTTGTCTTTGTCCTGCGTCTCATTGTCTCCGAACCGATCTGAAGTCCTTCCTGTTGCTGCCTCGTCAGCTCGTGTTCGGACCGTCGCCTCCGCCATCGCTGCTTCATCCACCTGACGTCTGCTTTACAATGTAACAGAAGTTTGGAACGGACCGTGGATGATTGGACCTGACCCAGTGATCACAGTCAGAACTCCGCCTGAAGACGATCCTGGAGAAAGTGTTCAGACAAGTCCGTCATCAGGACGTGAGAAGCTCGAGTCCATTACAGCCTTGTCTCTTTCCTCAATCTGAAGGTGTAATGACACGATGTCACGTCGTCCCTCAGACGTGCCGCTGGGCCAAATCACTCGTGTGCACTGCATCGCACTCACACCGCTGGCAGCCTGCAGTCCATCGTCCGGTGACCACTTCCTGTGACTCGCCCAGTGTTTCAGTGTCTGATGTTCTTCTCTCACACTGAGACGACGACGAGCAGCTTCTTCTCCGTCTGTTTCACACATGAACATTATGAAAACTGAGCAGATCAGTCTCTGATTGGATGAGACCACGACGAGCAGTAATGAGACCCACGTTCACCTCAGCTGAGAACAAAAGAGGTCAGAGGTCACGTTCTGATAACAGGAAGTGATCCTGAGACTACCTGGGACCTGGGATTCTGAGCTGATTATTATTCTGATGATGATGATGAAGATATAACAAACCCACACATTCATTTTTCATAACTTATTTTTGTCTACAAGACCTTTCAAACTCCCGTCACAAAGAGAGGGGCACGGGCGGAAGAGGCCCCCGAATAACAACGTTACAATAATTTAAATAAAGCTACAATAAGTCTTTGAGTCTGTGGAGTTCATGATCCGACACGAACTCACGATCTGTGTTCTGATCGATAACGTCCCGGACGTCTTGGATCAGTGGACCGCTCAGGACTCTCGTCCCTCGTGGTCCCCGGACGCTCTGCGGGACGCTGGTTAACGGTCCCCACTCCGTCTTTATGCTCCGACAAGTGTAAAACCCACAGAGAGGAAACACAGAGTGTTTGTCCTGTGGGGACAAAGCTCTGGAGGCAGATGGACGTGGTCTCAGTGTGAGTCGTCCTCTGGGGACAAAGACCCGGCGTGACGTCCGCTCGCTGCCAGACACCAGGTCACTTCTCTTCCTCCTGACTCCGAACACAAAGACGTGATTGAGGCGCGACTCTGTCAGAGCAGGTCCACACGAGGAGGACAGTGTTCTCAGCTGAAAGCCGACTAAAGGTCCCCCTCGGTGTCTGGACGCAGGAGCAGGAAACGTTGCTCAAAGTGAAGAGTCGCTGTGTTTGGAGAGCCCTCGGGTGCGCTTGGTTTAATGTCGGCTTGCAGCCGGGCGGCCCGGCGGGGAGGAGACGCTTCCACAGCTCAACCACCGTCACTTAGCAACAGCACCTTTCGCTGGATGAAAGCTCAGGAGGCCCCCAGACGACAGGACGGACACACTGTATATGAGTGAATATTAATAACTCATCCTCTCATCCGTTATTTTCAATTAGCTCAGTTTACAATATCTTTTCCACAATCATTTCTATAGTTGTGTCTGAACGTGAATTCTTGGATTAATGATAATTTAAGTTTAATTATCCTGATTTAAAGGTATCGAATAAATGACATATAATACAGATATAATATTATGTATATATACGTTTATATATACCTGTTCTCGTGGTCCAGTCTGTAGTTCTGACAGATAGATATTCATCAATTTAAATGATTTGATGTGATTGAACTTCTGATTCTTTCATCTGGTTCTTGTTCCTTCAGTCTGCTCACACGTTCTCCAGCTGAAGGACGTGTGATGTCATGGCGCCCTCTGGTGGAGTTAGAGCAGCACTGTACCTTCATCTGCACATCATCATCATCATCATCATCGTCGTCATCCTGCAGCAGCTGGAAACTTCTGATTAGTTGAGCAGCTGAAGAGTCAGAGTCGAAATATCACAATTTAAAATGATTCATGATAATCTGCATTTTAAACTTAAACATCCATTATCTCAACCGCTTTATCCTGTGAGGGCCGCAGCCAATCCCAGCTGACACCGAGTGCCTGGTCACGGGCCCCACTAGGTCACGACTGGTCCACTCAAGGTCACGGGCCCCACTAGGTCACGACCGGTCCCCTCAAGGTCACGGCCCCCACTAGGTCACGACCGGTCCACTCAAGGTCACGGCCCCCACTAGGTCACGACCGGTCCACTCAAGGTCACGGCCCCCACTAGGTCACGACCGGTTCCCTCAAGGTCACGGCCCCCACTAGGTCACGACCGGTCCACTCAAGGTCACGGCCCCCACTAGGTCATGACCGGTCCACTCAAGGTCACGGCCCCCACTAGGTCACGACCGGTCCACTCAAGGTCACGGCCCCCACTAGGTCACGACCGGTCCACTCAAGGTCACGGGCCCCACTAGGTCACGACCGGTCCCCTCAAGGGGGCTGAGCGACCAACAACACAAGAACAATCAGGAAGCGACATCATTGTACAGGATTCATAAGGAGATTAATACAAGAGATCAGAACTTACTCTGAATTATTTGAACTTTGCAAGGCTCATCGGTAACCGGTGTTTGCGGCAGCCTGCGATGTGGAGCTGCTGCTGGGGCAGAGACGCCGATGTTCTGGTCTGGTCCACTGGGATCTCATGATTTCAGCAGTCACACAGTCACACAGGTGGACCGCCGCTGCTGCCTAGTACCAATGACTTGTTGGCAGTCCGGAGCAGGGAGATAGTTCCTCCAGGTCAGAGCCGCTCTGAGCGGTGAAACAGGAGGTGGTTGGCCTGGCCGTATGTCACTCAGAAAACAGTTGGCCAATCCAAAGAGAGGCTCATCACATATTGAAATAAAACAAATATATCTTCTTAAGGATCAAAACTTCAAATAAAACACCAGAAAGGTTAAAAATGGGACATTTAAATCCGGGCTGCTGACAGTGTCACACAGTGTGACATGTCCTCAGCATGTTATGGCCTCTGAAGAGATGTAAACATGACTGTGTGTGTGTGTGTGTGTGTGTGTGTGTGTGTGTGTGTGTGTGTTATCGACGTCCTGTACCGTCATCTTCATGTGATGTGTTGTTAAAATGTAATTGTGTGAATAAAACATCAATAACTGCAATGTAAAGCTTCACTGTGAACTTGTTTCTACGGATTAGTGCAGATTAAGATTATATACTGTGTGACGATGGGTCAGATATCAGATGATTCGTGTTATTACTGCAGCTCATGTGACATCATACAGAAGGAACACGTTCCCTACTACTCTTCACAATGACTCGGTTTTATTATTATTCAGATATTTTCATCAGCTATTTTTGGTTTACATAATTATAAATTAATAAAGACATAATATTTAATATCTATAAACAGAAACTCCACTTCTCTGGGTCTTTTCTTCCATCACATCAGTTGTCCCGTGTTGTTGGTGAGGCCCGAAGCGGCGGATCCCGGAGCGGAGCGGCGGATCCCGGAGCTGCGGATCCCGGAGCGGAGCGGCGGATCCCGGAGCTGCGGATCCCGGAGCGGAGCGGCGGATCCCGGCTCCTCCTCTCTCCTCAGGGGGCGGTCCTCCTCGTGTCCTGCGTCAGGACGCCGCTCGGGATTGGTGAAGGACTCCGGGCTTGTGTTCCTTCCACGCAGCCCATTGGCTCCCTGTGTGCGTCACTCACAGGATCCTCGGCTCCGTGACGGACGACCAGGGAAGAAGGTGGAAAAAAAACCAAAATAATCTGGACGCGGCGGCCATCTTGCTTGTCTGAGGCAGAGGGAGAGTGACGAGAAGACGGAGGAGAACCACCGCAGCGGGAGGTAGGAGAGCTAACCCCGGGTGTTCACTGAGATTCGGACCGGAGGGATTCACACGACGGGTCCGCCGCCGCCCCGAAGACACAATCTGCGGCTGCCGAGTGAGGAACCCCCGCTCCCTCTGGACCAGTGCGGCCGCTAGCTGCGGAGCTATGTTAGCGGCTAGCCAGGCCAGCTAGCTGCTCGGTGTCCGAGCTGTGGTCGTCAGCGGCGGATTGAGGTTCTCCAGGGTCGGACTCGGATCCCAGAGAACAGCGCGTCTGTATGAACAGTTCTGGTTCCGACCGGAGACGAGCGGGATGTGTCGGTGAATCGAAGGAGGGGTTCGGGTCGAGCTCACCGCCGTCGGGGCTTCGCTTAATCCCGCCGCGGGAACACATCGAATCAGTGCGGGTCGATGAAAAGGACTCCCGGTTGTCTCCCGGTTGTCTCCCGGTTCCACCGTCACCTGCCCGTGAAGCGGCCCGGGGTTGGAGCTCCGAGTCGGATGAAAGTACGTGGTTTGTGTGTGAGCTGCTCCGACTCTTCACCCGGACGTGGCCTCAGAGAAACGGGGAAGATAAGGTGTCATATGTTCCCACAGTAGACCGGACGGGACGGGACATGCTGCAGGCTCCTCGTGTCCAACAGTGACGGGTCTTGACTCGGGTCCACGATGGGATCAGCGACCGAACTGGCCTTCAGCGTGTTCCTCATCTCGTGCTGCTCAGGTGAGTCTGCTGACACTGAACACACCGTGAGACGTTCACGAACAACACGCCTGGTTCTGTGTGAGTCACATTACTGTCACAGATTGTCAGGTGACGTCATGTGCTGTGATGTAACGTCCTGATTATCACTAAAGATCAATCATGGGTTATTGTTTGGATCCAGTGATTGATGAAAAACTGAGTAACATTCACTTCCTCACGTCTTGGTTCATTGTCAGGTGAGCTGCAGCTCACCACCTGTCCATCCATCTGACAGCCTGTCAATCAATCAATCACAACATGTTGAAAAGGTCCAAAGTTTTGTTCCGACTGTTTTGTCCTATCGTCCAAAATGTCCAGTTACCAGTAATAGATCAGGAAACCTACATTCTTTTTCGTCAGGTGTGTGTGTGTGTGTGTGTGTGTGTGTGTGTGTGTGTGTGTGTGTGTGAAGATTCAGCTTAGAGATGTCCTCACGAAGACTGAAGGAAAAACGTGTGTTGTATAGATGAATGATTAATGCTGTGTGTGTGTGTGTGTTGCAGAATTCATATATACTTGATGAGACGTTCATATTTAAAGGAACATTCCACCGTGTTGGTTCAGTTCATTCCTTTGAGTCTGTTCTGACTGTAGTTGTGTCAGCGTTTGTCCACACACGCACACACACGCTCACACGCTCACACTCACACTCACCTCCCGATCAGTTTGGACTCAGACAGACTCATCTCCTCCTCAGGTGCCATCCTGGGTCGGTCAGAGACTCAGAAGTGTGTCCTCTACAACTACAACCCCTCCTCCTCCTCCTCGGCATCAGAGGGTCGGGGGAACGTCAGCGGGGTGGTGACCTGCTCTGGGGAGAAAGATAAGAGGCTTCACTGCTTCGCCACCTGGAAGAACGTCTCTGGATCGGTCCAGTTGGTGAAGCAGGACTGCTGGCTGGATGACGTCAACTGTTATGACAGGTACCGTGTGTTTGTTGACCCTCACACCACATTCATCCTGTGTCTGGTTCATCATCACGTCATGAGAAGGTGCTTAAAGTCACTGCTAGCCGTCAAACAGCTAGCCCGCTAACTGGAGTTGGCAACAGTAGTCCAGTTCTCCTCCTGAGCAGAACTCGAGCCGTGATGAACCGGGGCTGGTCAGCATTGATTGAGGTTTCAAATTAGTCTACTAGAAGTAAAACCTCATGAATAAAAAATAGTTCTGATCATTGGGCAACGGGAGGATTCTAATCCAGATCCTGATCCATTCAAAGAGATTGTGATCTGTCACAATAGCTCAGTGAACCGTGTTGTGGACCGGATGAGAACACACACACACACACACACACACACACACACACAGAAACACACACACACACACAGAAACACAAACACTCTGCGGTCCGGTCTGGTACCGGATCCTTCCTCACGGCAACATGAACATCACTGTGCCCAGTGAACTTCACACTGAACTCTGGTGACAACACGGTCGCTACGCGGCTCATCAGCTTCAGTTGGTTAGCTAGGTGTGACCTGCCCCCCAGATCAGATCTTCTGTAACAGGAAGTCAGACCTCTTGTTTCATACATGACTGCTCTTCTCTCATTCTGTTGACAGGAGTGAGTGTGTGGAGAAGAAAGACGCCCCTGAAGTCTTCTTCTGCTGCTGCGAAGGAAGTTTGTGTAACCAAAAGTTCTTCTACAGCCCAGACAATAGCCGGCCGCCCAGTAAGACCCACTGTTACCAGTTACCTGTTACCTGTTTCCTGTTGAGATTGATGTCAGTTGTGATGTTCAAACCTGTCCTGTTTCTATTTGTGTTCTGTAGCGACAAACAAACCGGTAACGTCGCCGCCTCCCGTGCTGACCACGCTGATGTACTCACTGGTTCCCATCATGGCTGTCACCGCCATCGTCCTCTTCTCCTTCTGGATGTACCGGCATCACAAACTGGCCTACCCCCCTGTACTGGTCCCCACACAGGTGAGACCCTCTCACACACACACACACACACAGCAGGGTTCCCGCTACGTTCACGCCTCTGCTGCAAAATTATTTCCGCCGCTCCGACAGAATTTATGAATGTCATGAAGTCCCAATTCCAAGACCCTGCGAGGGCTTTTTTTGACACAAAGACCCAGCGATGGAGCGCTGCAAGCGACACGCCCCCGAGGAGAGGGAGGGAGGAGTCACAGACGAAGTGTAGTACAGACGGAGTGTAGTCCAGGCGGGTGTAGTACAGACGGAGTGTAGTCCAGGCGGGTGTAGTACAGACGGAGTGTAGTCCAGGCGGGTGTAGTCCAGACGGGGTGTAGTCCAGACGGGTTGTAGTCCAGACGGGGTGTAGTACAGACAGGGTGTAGTACAGACGGGGTGTAGTACAGGCGGGGTGTAGTCCAGGCGGGGTGTAGTAAACAGGCAGGGTGTAGTCCAGACGGGGTGTAGTACAGACAGGGTGTAGTACACAGGCGGGGAGTAGTACAGGCGGGGTGTAGTACAGACGGATTGGAGTCAGAGACGATCATGATGTGACTCTCTCTGTCTGTCTGTCTTACTGTGACCTGTCTGTCTCTCTGCCTCAGCACGCCTTTCACATAATGATCGAGGTAAGAAGATTAAACCTCGCTGTCGTTCAGCTTCTTCACTTATATTTTCCCATGGGTTCACTTTGCATCTCCAGCTTCCTCCTGCAGCCCCACATGACTTTTGTTTTGAAATCACACTCGCCTGTTTGTCTTTGTTTTTATTTACGCTCTGTGTTGCTGCTGCTGTTGTTGTTGTTGTTGTGTTTGTCTCCGTGTCCTGATCTGCTGACGCCCGCCATTCACTGTGTTTGTCTCCCTCAGGACCCCGGGCCCCTCCCCCCCTCCCCTGTCCTGGGACACAAGCCCCTGCAGTTAGTGGAGATCAAAGCCAGGGGACGTTTTGGCTGCGTGTGGAAGGCTCAGCTGCTCAGTGAACACGTGGCCGTCAAGATCTTCCCCATACACGTCAGTACTGTCTGTTTCGGTCTGTGTCTGGCTGTGTCTGGCTGTGTCTTGACCTTTGACCTTTGACCTGTATGTGTCCAGGACAAGCAGTCGTGGCAGAATGAATTAGAGATCTTCACCCTGAGTGGGATGAGACACGAGAACCTGCTGCACTTCATGGGAGCTGAGAGGAGAGGAAGTCACATGGACATGGAGCTGTGGCTCATCACCGCCTTCCACGAAAAGGTACTGCTGACAAGACACTGACCAAATACTGACCAGATACTGATGATGTGATGTGTCTTTTAATTATGAGTATCAGTCTGGTAGAGATCTCTCTCTCTTCTCTCCTACTGTCTCTCCTCCACCCTCTTTCTGCCCACTTCTCCTCTCTTCCCCCTCTCTCTCCTCACCCCAACCGGTCGAGACAGAAGCTCCGCCCACAACTGAGTCTGGTTCTGTCAGAGATTTCTTCCTGTTAAAAGGAGTTTTTTCTCTCCACTGTCGCCAAGTGCTTTGCTCATTGTGGGATTTGTTGGGTTTTCCCTGTAATATTGTAATATTGACCTCACTATGTAAAGTGCCTTGAGACAATGTATGTTGTGATATGGCGCTATACAAATAAAATTGAATTGAATTTAATTGAATTGTGTGGTCAGTGTCTGTGAGGTCACATGTCACATGTTCTGTGTTCAGGGTTCTCTGTCTGACTACCTGAAGGCCAACGTTCTCTCCTGGTGTGAACTGTGTCTCATCGCTCAGTCGATGTCCAGAGGCCTCGCCTACCTGCACGAAGACATACCTGGACACAAGGACGGACACAAACCGGCCGTCGCACATAGGTACACACACACACACACACACACACACACACACACACACAAACGTTCACTCAGGTACACACAGACAGGTGTACAGAGACGGGAGGTGTCACTGTGTTTTTTCTCAGGGACTTTAAGAGTAAGAACGTCCTGCTGAAGTCCAACCTCACCGCTTGCATCGCTGACTTTGGCCTCGCTCTCAGGTTCGAGGCGGGAAAGTCTCCAGGAGACACACACGGACAGGTGAGCTCATCTGAGAGAGGACATAGACACACACACAACCCGTTACCGTGGTGACAAAGTCATGTGCACCAAGGGACGAGACGTGAGAAGAAGTTAGACGTTTATTTGGAGACGGTGGAGACAGGAAACGTAAAGGGGGGGTCATGTGAGGGGGTGTGGCCTGCAGTAAACGTCCGTCCGTCTGTTTCCCGCCTCAAACAGTTTTCAGTTTTAATCACCTTTTCTTACTTTTCTAATCGCTAACTTTGTGATATGAGGCAGATGTTTTTTCATTAGTTTTAATGTGTGTGCGTGCGTGTGTGTGTGTGTGCGTGTGTGTGTGTCAGGTGGGGACCAGGAGGTACATGGCCCCTGAGGTTCTGGAAGGAGCCATTAACTTCCAGAGAGACTCTTTCCTGAGGATTGACATGTACGCTCTGGGTCTGGTTCTGTGGGAACTCATCTCACGCTGCAAAGCTGCTGACGGTGAGACAACCTGTCTGTGCCTGTCTGCCTGTTTCTCTCTGTCAGCCTGCATGTCTGTCTGCCAGCCAGCCAGCCTGTCTGTCTGTCTCTCTGTCTGCCTGTCTCTGTCTGTCTGTCTGTCTTTGGACCAATTAGATAATCAATAACTGTGTGCGTGTTCCGGTCCAGGTCCACTGGACGAGTACATGCTTCCCTTTGAGGAGGAAGTGGGTCAACATCCGTCTCTGGAGGACATGCAGGAGGTCGTCGTCCACAAGAAGCTGAGGCCGACGCTGAGGGAGTGCTGGCAGAAACACGCAGTGAGTCCCGGACTACATTACCCACAACGCACCACTCCGTCGACCCCAGCGTCCCGTGGACTACATCAGTGTGTTGTTGTGGTTGTGCGTCTCCCAGGGCCTGGCGTCGCTGTGTGAGACGGTGGAGGAGTGCTGGGACCACGAGGCCGAGGCGCGGCTATCGGCCGGCTGCGTGGAGGAGCGCGTGGTGCAGCTGCAGCGACAGACCAGTGTCACCGTGCCCGAGGAGATCGTAACCGTCGTCACCATGGTGACCAACATGGACTACCCTCCCAAAGAGTCAAGCCTATGACGAGGCCGATGGCCAATCAGGTCTGAGCGCGGTGCGGCCCTGTCTGAGCCGGGGTCAGGTCACGTGACCTCCGGCTGCAGGTGAGTCTCAGACTCGTGAGTGACTCGAGGACGACCCGGCGAAGACTCTCTCTCTCTTTCGCTCTCTCTCCGTCGCATCACTTCCTGTTTTTACTACATAATAAAATACCTTTTCTATTTGAGGAGGATTTCAGAATAAAAGGGGCGACATTTTGTTCTGATCAGAACCAGAATGTATGTCTGCATCACTGCTCTGTGTATATACACACATTATTATTATTATTATTATTATATACAGATTATTGTTATTACTATAGACATGTATATACACACTTATTGTTATAGACATGTACATACACACTATTAGCTATAGACAGTTATATACAAACTTACAGTTATAGACAGGTATGGTCCATTATGACCAACACAATTATTAGTGTTATAAACATGTTTATACAGACTATTGTTATATACGTGTATACAGTCATTAATAGTGGTATATACATGTTTCATACAGATTATTGTTAAATACATGTATACAGTCATTATTAGTGTTGTATGCATGTATATTCAGATTGTTTTTGTATACATGTATACAGTCATTATTAGTGTCGTATACATGTATATACAGACTCTTGTTATATACGTGTGTCTACAGATAGTTTTTATATATGTGTATATAGTCATTATTAGTGTCGTATACATGTATATACAGACTCTTGTCATATACGTGTCTACATATTGTTTTTATATACATGTATATAGTCGTTGTTGTTGTTGTTGTTGTTGTTGTTGTAAACATGCTGATACAGATTGTACAGAGTATATAATCAGGGTATAGATGGTCACAGGATGTTTATGTTCACATCTCAGGAGAAACTGGACGTCACAGTAAATATTCATCATGTATGTTTTATATAAATCAGTTTCTCCTCCTCAGGAACCAAAGAGTCAGAAGCTGTTTGTCTCTGCTCGTCTCCCTGATGGCGGCTCGTTCACTCACGTGGTCCCTGGTATTGAACTGTGAGACACGAGTCCGAAAATCAGTGAAATGAGAACGAGTGTGGTCGTGGTTTCATGTGGACAGTAAATGAGACGTGCCACCGACAGGGAGGCGTTCAGGGACTGTGGGAGATGTTAGCTCTCTCGTGTGTTCAGCTGACGGGTCTGTTTCTTGTGATGAACTGTGGAGATGTCTGATCTGACAGAAGAAGCCCCGCCCTGTTTTCATGTCTGACAGGAAGCCAAGCGCCTGCACAATCTGGACACATGAACATTCGTGACTTTAGCATGAGTTTGTTTTTTATGGACTTGAAACAAAAGTACAAAAGAGAAAAAACTTTATAATTTTAATGTTATTTACTTTGTACAAACGAAATAATTAAGGGTTCATTAATTTATGTTGAAGCTTCGAACACTCACTTTCTGTGAAGGGTTTGTGTGTGTGTGTGTGTGTGTGTGTGTGTGTGTGTGTGTGTGTGTGTGTGTGTGTGTGTGTGTGTGTGTGTGTGTGTGTGTGTGTGTGTGTGTGTGTGTGTGTGTGTGTGTGTGTGTGTGTGTGTGTGTGTGTGTGTGTGTGTGTGTGTGTGTGTGTGTGTGTGTGTGCGTGTTCGATACCTCAAATGTCCCTACTGGTGCTCACCACAGTCATCATGACATCATCATGACATATGACCTGTAGCTGTTCATTGGTCTGGTTGATATTTGGATGTTGATGATTGGACAGTGACACGAGTCACGATCATGTGACAGATCCATTTCTCTGACCAGCCGTCACCTTGGTAACAGCTGTCAGAATGAAACTGGTGTATCACCATGATAACAGCTGTATTTTTTCATTGGTGATCAATCGTTAAAATCGTTTCACGTCAGAATAAAGACATCACATTTAACTGAACATGGTTCTGTTGTCATGGTGCGTTCACTGACTCACCGCGGTGAGTTCACTGACTCTGATAGCACTTTGATGTCCAAACTTAAATCAATAAAATCTCTGCGGTGCGTTCACTGTCGGAGGTGACTGTTGGATATTATACAGAAGAAAATGTTCTGCTGTTTCTCCTGAAATAAACTGAATGTTGTGCAGCGAGTCGCCTCCTCCTCCTCCTCCTCCTCCTCCTCTTCTTCTTCTTCCTCCTCCTCCGACCTGGAGCTGATGTTCTCATCTGTCTGTCTGTCACATTTCCAGCAGACTCGTTGAGAAGAACCTTTTGATGCTGTGGAGCAGATAGTTCTGAGAAAAATAGGTTCCACTTGTTTCATAACAAATCAGAGAAGTGAGGATGGTAAATGGACTGTATATGTTGTGTGTATGTTATAAAGCGCTTTTCTAGTCACATAGACCACTCAAAGTGCTTTACAGGAAATTACTGCGCATTTTTCTGTCACATTTATTCACTGTCAGAAGAGCCAACAGAGGCCAGTTAGGGTTAAGTGTCTTGCCCAAGGACACAACGACATGTGGACTGGAGGAAGCTGGGATGGAAGGTTGGTGGACGAACAACTCTACGTCCTGAGCCACAGACCCACACGTGGCACAGGATCCGGACAGACTCTGAAGACTCTTGTCAACTGAGACTCACAAGTTCTAGTGTGCGTGTGTGTATATCACACACGTGTATATATATTTCTTTTTTTCTGGTTGTGATTCTTAACAGGGGTCTTATCAAAGTTACAGTAGAACAGATTGAAGTCACATCTCATACATCCAGTAAGTTGAACCAGAACTGACTGAGTTCTGCAGGGTCAGGTTTATGTTCTGCCACAGTTCTACAGGGTTCTGTAGTGGTTCTACAGGGTTCTGTCACAGTTCTACAGGGTTCTGTCGTGTTCCCTCAGAAGTGAAGGAGACTCAATGACTCTGACGTGAGCTACAGGAGGTTGAACAGGACTTGACCGGGTTCTGTTCTGTCGTGGTTCTGTCACTGTTCTACAGGGTTCTGTCACGGTTCTGTCACAGTTCTACAGGGTTCTGTCATGTTCCCTCAGAAGTGAAGGAGACTCAATGACTCTGACGTGAGCTACAGGAGGTTGAACAGGACTTGATCGGGTTCTGTTCTGTCATGGTTCTGTCACTGTTCTATCGGGTTCTGTCACGGTTCTGTCACAGTTCTACAGGGTTCTGTCGTGGTTCCTCAGAAGTGAAGGAGACTCGATGACTCTGACGTGAGCTACAGGAGGTTGAACAGGACTTGAGCAGGTTCTGTTCTGTTGTGGTTCTGTCACTGTTCTACAGGGTTCTGTCACGGTTCTGTCACAGTTCTACAGGGTTCTGTCGTGGTTCCTCAGAAGTGAAGGAGACTCGATGACTCTGACGTGAGCTACAGGAGGTTGAACAGGACTTGACCAGGTTCTGTTTGTCACGGTTCTGTCACAGTTCTACAGGGTTCTGTCACTGTTCTACAGGGTTCTGTCGTGGTTCCTCAGAAGTGAAGGAGACTCGATGACTCTGATGTGAGCTACAGGAGGTTGAACAGGACTTGACCGGGTTCTGTTCTACAGGGTTCTGTCGTGGTTCTGTCACTGTTCTACAGGGTTCTGTCGAGGTTCCTCAGAAGTGAAGGAGACTTGATGACTGTGATGTGAGCTACAGGAGGTTGAACAGGACTTGACCGGGTTCTGTTCTACAGGGTTCTGTCGTGGTTCTGTCACTGTTCTACAGGGTTCTGTCGAGGTTCCTCAGAAGTGAAGGAGACTTGATGACTGTGACGTGAGCTACAGGAGGTTGAACAGGACTTGATCGGGTTCTGTTCTGTCATGGTTCTGTCACTGTTCTATCGGGTTCTGTCACGGTTCTGTCACAGTTCTACAGGGTTCTGTCGTGGTTCCTCAGAAGTGAAGGAGACTCGATGACTCTGACGTGAGCTACAGGAGGTTGAACAGGACTTGACCAGGTTCTGTTCTGTTGTGGTTCTGTCACTGTTCTACAGGGTTCTGTCACGGTTCTGTCACAGTTCTACAGGGTTCTGTCGTGGTTCCTCAGAAGTGAAGGAGACTCGATGACTCTGACGTGAGCTACAGGAGGTTGAACAGGACTTGACCAGGTTCTGTTTGTCACGGTCCTGTCACAGTTCTACAGGGTTCTGTCACTGTTCTACAGGGTTCTGTAACAGTTCTACAGGGTTCTGTCGTGGTTCCTCAGAAGTGAAGGAGACTCGATGACTGTGATGTGAGCTACAGGAGGTTGAACAGGACTTGACCGGGTTCTGTTCTACAGGGTTCTGTCGTGGTTCTGTCACTGTTCTACAGGGTTCTGTCGAGGTTCCTCAGAAGTGAAGCAGACTTGATGACTGTGATGTGAGCTACAGGAGGTTGAACAGGACTTGACCGGGTTCTGTTCTACAGGGTTCTGTCGTGGTTCTGTCACTGTTCTACAGGGTTCTGTCGAGGTTCCTCAGAAGTGAAGGAGACTTGATGACTGTGACGTGAGCTACAGGAGGTTGAACAGGACTTGACCGGGTTCTGTTCTGTCGTGGTTCTGTCACAGTTCTACAGGGTTCTGTCGTGTTCCCTCAGAAGTAAAGGAGACTCGATGACTGTGACGTGAGCTACAGGAGGTTGAACAGGACTTGACCAGGTTCTGTTCTGTGGTGGTTCTGTCACTGTTCTACAGGGTTCTGTCACGGTTCTACAGGGTTCTGTCGTAGTTCTGTCACTGTTCCACCGGAACTGTAGAACCTCATTCGATTCTTTTCCGGTTCAGGCTGACTCCTGGAGCTGCGCGCGCACCGTCACGTCTCGCATGTTTTTTTTTCTGAGTGGCGCCGCGGTGGCTGATGGGATTGCTCCGCCGCTGGTGTGGACATGTCCGCCATGTTTTCCGCGGCGCAGGGAGCAGAGCGGCCCATAGAAACGGCCCCGATGTCCCGTTAACCCCCCCACCCCACCCCCCCGCCGGTTACCGGAGCAGCGGACATCAATGAGCTCTGCTGCGGCGGACACGTCGTCCGGAGCGGATCCACGTCGGTATCGTTGCGGCTTTGTGGCGGGATTCACGCTGATTTGGCGCAAACAATGAGTAAACTCTCGTTCCGGGCGCGAGCGCTAGACGCCGCTAAACCGCTCCCGGTTTATCGGAACCGAGACCTGCCGGACCTGAGCGACTGCGTGTCCATCAACCGGGCCGTGCCGCAGATGCCCACCGGCATGGAGAAAGAGGAGGAGCTGGTACGGACATGTTTTATTTTACACCGTGTTCCTGTTATCGTTAGCGCTGAGCCACGGCGCCATTCACGACGTGTTTACGTACACTTCGGTACGTACGCTGCGTATGTGCAAACGTGTGTACGCAGTTTACGAAGGCACTACGTAAAGTTTACGGTGTTATTGTAGCACCAATCAGGCTCGAGCGCCCTGTACGGCTCTGACGTCAACATTTTACGTACTTACCATAGCAACGAGCGAGCCGTGTCCCTGCTAGCTGCTAGCTGTTAGCGAATCATCGCAACATTAGCTTCCGCCTGCTAACAGACACACTCGGAACAGTGGTCAGATTACAGCAGATGACATCAGCCTCGTGTGTGTGTGTTTCAGGAGCACCACCTCCAGAGGGCGATGTCGGCCCAGCAGGTGTTCAGGGAGAAGAAGGAGAACATGGTGATCCCCGTACCTGAGGCCGAGAGTAACACCACCTACTACGACCGCCTGTACAAGGGAGAGGTCAAGGTTCCCAAACAGCTCATCCACATACAGCGTGAGTACCACCACACCTGTACTACACCTGTACTGTGTCTACTACACCTGTACTACACCTATACTGTGTCTACTACACCTGTACTACACCTCTACTGTGTCTACTACAACTGTACTACACCTCTCCTGTGTCTACTACACCTGTACTAAACCTGTACTGTGTATACTACACCTCTACTGTTTCTACTACACCTCTACTAAACCTGTACTGTGTATACTACACCTCTACTGTTTCTACTACACCTGTACTAAACCTGTACTGTGTATACTACAGCTCTAATGTGTCCACTACACATGTGCTACACCTGTACTGTGTCTACTACACCTGTACTACGCCTGTACTGTGTCTACTGCACCTGTACTAAACCTGTACTGTGTATACTACACCTCTACTGTATCTACTACACTTGTTTTACACCTCTACTGTCTACTACACATGTACTACACCTCTACTCTGTCTACTACACCTGAACTACACCTGTACTGTGTCTACTACACATGTACTACACCTCTACTGTGTCTACTACACTTGTCTACACCTTTACTGTGTCTACTACACCTGTACTACACTTGTACTACGTCTACTACATCTGTACTGTCTACTACACCTGTACTACACCTGTACTGTGTGTACTAAACCTGTACTACACCTGTAGTACAGGTTTAGTACTACAGGTGTATACTACACCTCTACTGTGTCCACTACACCTGAACTACACCTCTACTCTGTCTACTAAACCTGTACTACACCTGTACTGTGTCTACTACACATGTACTACACCTCTACTGTGTCTACTACACTTGTTCTACACCTTTACTGTGTCTACTACACCTGTACTACATTTGTACTACGTCTACTACATCTGTACTGTCTACTACACCTGTACTACACCTGTACTGTGTGTACTACACCTCTACTGTGTCCACTACACCTGAACTACACCTCTACTCTGTCTACTAAACCTGTACTACACCTGTACTGTGTCTACTACACATGTACTACACCTCTACTGTGTCTACTACACTTGTTCTACACCTTTACTGTGTCTACTACACCTGTACTACACTTGTACTACGTCTACTACATCTGTACTGTCTACTACACCTGTACTACACCTGTACTGTGTGTACTACACCTGCACTGTATCTAATGTGTCTACTACACCTGTACTACACCTGTACTGTGGCTACTACCCCTGTACTACACCAGTCCTGTGTCAACTACACCTTTACTGAGTCTACTACACCTGTAATACACCTGTACTGTGTACTACACCTGCACTGTAGCTACTTCACTTGTACTGTATCTACTGTGTGTACTACACCTGTACTAAACCTGTACTGTGTATACTACACCTCTACTGTATCTACGACACCTTTACTACACCTCTACTGTGTCTACTACACCTCTACTGTTTGTACTACCTTCTTCTCCACCTGTATTTGGTGTGAACTATGTCAGTTGTGTGTGTGTGTGTGTGTGTGTGTGTGTGTGTGTGTGTGTGTGTGTGTGTGTGTGTGTGTGTGTGTGTGTGTGTGTGTGTGTGTGCGCGTGTGTGTGCGCGTGCGCATGTGCGTACATGCGCGTGTGTACTAAGGTTGTGTGTCTCTGCAGCTCTGGGTCTGGACCTGGACCTGGACTATGATCTGGACTCGGAGGATGAGACGTTGCTGAACAGACTGAACAGAAAGATGGAGATCAGACCTCTGCAGTTTGAGACCATGGTGGACCGACTGGAGAAGGCCAGCACACAGCAGGTGACACACACACACAGACACACACACATACACACAAACACACACACACCAGTTCTGGTGTTGACCCGTGGTTCTGGTTGGTTCTGGTTCCAGCTGGTGTCCCTGTCAGAGGCAAAGCTGCTGCTGAACGAAGACGACTTCCTGCTGAAGTCGGTGTACGACTACTGGTTGAGGAAGAGGAAACAGTGTTGCGCTCCGTCACTGATTCCTCACATCAAGCAGGAGCGACGAGACGGGTCGACCAACAGCGACGCCTACGTGGCGTTCAGACGGCGGACAGAGAAGATGCAGACGAGGAAGGTCAGTGGACAAAACACTTCCGTCAGGTGGAACACACGTGGACTCAGAGGTTCTGATCCACCGTGTGTTTCTGTCTCTAAACTAAGAACCGTAAGAACGACGAGGCGTCGTACGAGAAGATGCTGCGGCTGAGGAGGGAGTTCAGTCGGACCGTATCCATCCTGGAGATGATCAAGAGGAGGGAGAAGTCCAAGAGGGAGCTGCTGCACCTGACTCTGGAGGTGGTGGAGAGGAGGTGAGACCACAGACACCAGAGACATTATATATATATATATATATATATATATATATATATGATCATTATGAAACCGTGGCAGGGTGGTCGATAGCGTCCGGCGTCTCCAAAGTCCGGATCATATGTTGTGTCATATAGATGGGGTCTGACCCTGACCTTGACCATGGTTAAACCATGAAAACAATCAGCAGGTTGATTCTGAACTAACAGCCAATAGAAATGCAGCTTGAAGTTGTTGTTGTTGTTGTTTATTTATAAAGTCTGAAACCTCAAGATTAAACGAAAAGTATGTACATTTCAAACTGTTCATGAAAAAACATGACGGATCCAAAGTCAAGTACTGAAAAGAAGTGCAGTCGGGTTCTGGTACTGAACTCCAGGTTCTACGAGGCAGGTCAGAGTGTCTCGGATTGGCTCAGAGGTCTCAGTGTGAACATGTCATCGTCATGGGGCAGGAAGTGACTGTCTCTTGGTAGTTGTTGTTGTTGTTGTTGATGATGTCAGAGTTACATCTGAAGTTACCATGGAAACCACACACCCTGCCCTGACGTATGATGAGAAGCTTTTTTGTGATTGACATGTTCAGACACTGGCAGCGACATAGAAACAGGACGAGGAAGACAAATCAAGATCATATACAAAACTAAAAGAAACGCACACATATATGTATATATGTATATATACATATATATATATATATATATATATATATATATATATATATATAAGATATTTCATAGATATATACGTGTGGTGTTAAGGTTTCAGATGGGAGACTTCAGTGGAGACATCCTCAGAGAGATCGCACTCCCTCTGGTGGAGAAACCAGCGTACAGCACCGCAGTTCCTCTGAGCCACGGGAACAACGTCAAGACCAAGGTAGTGTGTGTGTGTGTGTGTGTGTGTGTGTGTGTGTGTGTGTGTGTGTGTGTGTGTGTGTGTGTGTGTGTGTGTGTGTGTGTGTGTGTGTGTGTGTGTGTGTGTGTGTGTGTGTGTGTGTGTGTGTGTGTGTGTGTTTTCTCTCTCTGGTCAGTTTCTCAGTGTTTGTTCTTCGGTCCAGACGCAGAAGAAGAAAGAGTCGGTCAGAGAGGAACTTCCCTTCTCCCTGCTCAGACCAAAGAAGAAGAACGTGAGAGGAGACCGGTTCTGTCCTCGACCCGGTCGACCGTCTGGTCCATTCACCGTCAACCAGGCCGACATCAGACAGTACGACTTCCACAGCTCGGGAGAAGAGGAGTGTCCGCCTCCGCCACTGGTCAGTGTCACGTCACTGGAGAACTCCATGATATTATTATGATTATTACTCTATGTTCTGATCACTGTGTCTGTCTCTGTCTCAGTCTCCTCCGTCCTCGCCTGATGAAGAGAACAATCCTGACGGACTCTTCGTCTTCAGGAGAAAAGCTGGATGTCAATATTTGTCTGTGAGTTTCATCTTTCAGTCCAGATCATTCACAAGTTCTGTTCTTCAAATGTGACGGAGAAGCTTTGTATCGTATAGAACAAACTGGAACCTTCATACAGAACCTTTAGATCGATAATGAGGTTCCACAGGCTTGAGAACGATCACATGTTCACCTGGTGACGTGTCTCACTGACTCGCTGCCCATGTGTGTTTGTTCGTACAGCCCCGGACGGAGCAAGCGGGTGGAGTGGATCATCCAGAGCTCCTCCCCCTGTGTCTCCGTCACTCTCTGACTCAACTGTCTCTGCGTCCTCATTGGACGGGACTGAGCCGGCGCAGGATTGGACGAGGTGGCAGGTAACCATTGTTTCATGTAAAGATGTTTGTTAGAAGATGATTTGAGTCACTGAAACCTTTTTATTTCTCGGTCTGTGATCAGAATCATCCTGGACCGAGCCTCTTCAGGTTTAGACCCAGTCCTGAAGCAGCTGGACTCACATCCGGTCCCCAAGACCAGAACCGGTGTCCACAGGGACCACCCGGTCCCACTGGACCGGAAACCTTGCCTGACCGCAGGAACCGCGCCCCCCTCCCTGACGGAGGTCCTGAACAATATCCACAACCTGAGGAGGTTCTGCTTCAGACCCAGACTACACCAAGACCAGGGGGAGGGGGGCACACGGACCTCCAGGGGGGTCACACTGGACGATAACAGTCTCAACTGTTGTCTGTCACCTGACTCTGGACCAGGTGAGTCATCTGGTCCCTCAACAGGTGGTCACATGTTCATTCACGTGACTCGTCTCATGTTGTGTCTCTGTGCACCAGCAGGGGGCATCACAGAGGAGCAGTACCACAGTCACCAGCAGCAGCTGGTCCAGATGCAGAGACAACAGCTGCAGAACCACACGGCGTCACACGCACACACTGCACCGCACAGACCACAGGTGACACACACACACACAGAAACACTCAAAGAGTTTTTTGGTAGAACAGGAGGGCCAATCACAGTCCAGTGCCTGCAGCATTAAGTTGAGGTTACGATGAATCCCACGACCCCTCTGACCTTCTGTGTCTGTGGTTCTCTCTGTTCTCCGGGTTCTAGTCCCGACCAGGTGAGTCCAGTTCAAGGCCTCTGGACTCGGCCAGCGCTCAGTTTG
>NC_061528.1:627500-662500 GCF_022379125.1 Scophthalmus maximus
CCTGGATAAGATCAGAGACCTGCTTGATGGTAAAGAATCAATATTTTTATTGACCGTGTGTTTAATCAATATCTTTATTGATCGTGTGTTTAATCAATATCTTTATTGATTGTGTGTTTAATCAGTATCTTTATTGATCATGTATTCAATCAATATCTTTATTGATCGTGTGTTTAATCAATATCTTTATTGATTAATTAATAATTGTTTGATTAAAAATCATCAGTAATCTCATGATTTCTTGTTTCAGTGTCAAAGACCAACTTGGCCGTTCACGAGGACAAGAACAGAGTTCCCTTCGTCAAGGTACTGGATCAATACCTGTACTACATCAGTACTACATCAGTACTGATACCTGTACTGCAGTAACAGTACTCTGTTGGTGTACTTCAGGGTTGTACGGAGCGTTTTGTTTCTAGTCCTGAAGAAGTGATGGACGTAATCGATGAGGGGAAAGCAAACAGACACGTCGCAGTAACTAGTGAGTGTACTATTACTGTACTATTGTATTATTGTACTACTGGTAGTGATCCTCTGAGGACCATGAGCGATGTGTCGTCCCTCCTCAGACATGAACGAACACAGTTCTCGCAGCCACAGTATCTTCCAGCTCAACATCAAGCAGGAGAATGTGGAGACGGAGAAGAAGCTGTCGGGGAAACTGTATCTGGTCGACCTCGCCGGCAGCGAGAAGGTGACACGCCTCTACCACCGGCAACATGTGACCATCCACTCACAACATGCATGACATCATCATTCAACCACGATCCTCGCCTGTCGCTCCTCTCCTCACCTGTCTGTCCTCACCTGTCTGTTTTCATCTGTCTGTCCTCACCTGTCTGTCTTCACCTGTCTGTCTTCACCTGTCTGTCCTCACCTGTCTGTTTTGACCTGTCTGTTTTGACCTGTCTGTCTTCACCTGTCTGTCTTCACCTGTCTGTCCTCACCTGTCTGTCCTCACCTCTGTCCTCACCTGTCTGTCCTCACCTGTCTGCCTTCATCTGTCTGTCTTCACCAAACTCTCCTCACCTGTCTGTCTGACACCTGACAGGTAAGTAAGACGGGAGCAGAAGGTTCCGTGTTGGACGAAGCCAAGAACATCAACAAGTCTCTGTCGGCTCTGGGGAACGTGATCGCTGCTCTGAGCGAAGGGACGGTGAGTCGCTCCCTCACGTTCAGATTCATAACGTCAGATAAATGTTGTGTATATATATATAAATATATATATGTATATGTTGTCTTTGTCGTGTGTAGAAAAGCCACGTCCCGTACAGAGACAGTAAGATGACCCGGATCCTTCAGGACTCTCTGGGAGGAAACTGCCGAACCACCATCATCATCTGCTGCTCGCCGTCCGTCTACAACGAGACCGAGACCAAGTCCACGCTCATGTTCGGACAGAGGTATGGCAGGAAGGGACCTTTCAAAATAAAAGACGTGTCACGCTCAAAGCTGCATCTCATCAGTGAAGAAGAATGTTCTGTCTGTAATTGAGTCTCAAAAGCTTTTTAAATAGGAATCATCATTTGCATTTGTGCTGCAAATGCATTCGAACCACGGGCAGTCCTCTAGAACCACGGACAGTCCTCTAGAACCACGGACAGTCAAACACGGACAGTCCTCTAGAACCATGGAGAGTCCTGTAGAACCACGGACAGTCCTCTAGAACCACGGGCAGTCCTCTAGAACCACGGACAGTCCTCTAGAACCACGGACAGTCAAACACGGACAGTCAAACACGGACAGTCCTCTAGAACCACGGACAGTCAAACACGGACAGTCCTCTACAACCACGGGCAGTCCTCTAGAACCACGGACAGTCAAACACGGACAGTCCTCTTGAACCACGGGCAGTCCTCTAGAACCACGGACAGTCCTCTAGAACCACGGACAGTCAAACACGGACAGTCCTCTAGAACCATGGAGAGTCCTGTAGAACCACGGACAGTCCTGTAGAACCACGGGCAGTCCTCTAGAACCACGGACAGTCCTCTAGAACCACGGACAGTCCTCTAGAACCACGGACAGTCAAACACGGACAGTCCTTTAGAACCACGGACAGTCAAACACGAACAGTCCTCTAGAACCACGGGCAGTCCTATAGAACCACGGGCAGTCCTCTAGAACCACGGACAGTCCTCTAGAACCACGGACAGTCAAACACGGACAGTCCTCTAGAACCACGGGCAGTCCTCTAGAACCACGGACAGTCAAACACGGACAGTCCTCTACAACCACGGGCAGTCCTCTAGAACCACGGACAGTCAAACACGGACAGTCCTCTTGAACCACGGGCAGTCCTCTAGAACCACGGACAGTCCTCTAGAACCACGGACAGTCAAACACGGACAGTCCTCTTGAACCACGGGCAGTCCTCTAGAACCACGGACAGTCCTCTAGAACCACGGACAGTCAAACACGGACAGTCAAACACGGAGAGTCCTCTAGAACCACGGACAGTCCTCTAGAACCACGGACAGTCAAACACGGACAGTCAAACACGGACAGTCCTCTAGAACCACGGACAGTCAAACACGGACAGTCCTCTAGAACCACGGACTGTCCTCTAGAACCACGGTCAGTCCTCTAGAACCACGGACAGTCCTCTTGAACCACGGGCAGTCCTCTAGAACCACGGACAGTCCTCTAGAACCACGAACAGTCTTCTAGAACCACATACAGTCCTCTAGAACCACGGACTGTCTAGAACCACGGGCAGTCCTCTAGTGCCACGGACAGTCCTCTAGAACCACGGACAGTCTTCTAGAACCACGGACAGTCCTCTAGAACCACGGACAGTCTTGTAGAACCACATACAGTCCTCTAGAACCACGGACAGTCTTGTAGAACCACATACAGTCCTCTAGAACCACGGACAGTCCTCTAAAACCACGGACAGTCTTCTAGAACCATGGACAGTCCTGTGGTTCTGACTGAACCACCTGTTGTGTTGTTTCTGTGTTCCAGAGCTAAAACCATAAAGAACACGGTGTCAGTGAACCTGGAGCTGACGGCCGAGGAGTGGAAGAAGAAATATGAGAAGGAAAAAGACAAGAACCGGAGTCTGAACGTCACCGTCCAGAAACTGGAGAACGAACTGAAGCGCTGGAGGAAAGGTGAGGAACACACACGAAATAAAACTAAATACTTCCAAATAAAATGAAATGCTAAAATACTAGGAAATAAAACAAAATGATAAAATACTACAAAATAATAAAATCTCGTTGTTGGGCAGATAGATGATGAGGGGAACATGTTTATCCCAATACTCCGATGAATGCATCAAGTTATTGTTACTTATTGTCGTAGTAATAAAGTAAACTTGTGTGTGACCTTGTGAACTGTACGTTCAGTGGTTCGATGGAGGAGCTTCTGCAGAGTGGACTCACTCACGTGTCTGTTGTTCTGCAGGTGAGTCTGTACCTGTGGAGGAGCAGCTGAGTGACAGGAACAAGAAGAAGAGCAGCAGCAGTGAGACGACGGCGGCGGCGGACGACGACGTGGCCCCGCCCCCTGTCCCTCTGTCCGGCGAGGAGAAGACGCAGTACGAGACGCTCATCACCGACCTGTACCAGCAGCTGGACGACAAGGTGATTCTCTCTGAGCCTTGATGGTGTTTACATCTGAGCAACACGGGAAATTAAATCTGCTGATTCATGTTTCAGGATGACGAGATCAACCAGCACAGTCAGACGGCCGAGGAACTCAAACAGCAGCTCGTTGATCAGGATGAGGTGAGTGTTCCACACACACACTGTCCCATACACACACCTACTGTGCCTACATGAGCATCACAACTCTGCCTGTCCACGCCCCCTCCACTCGTCCAGCTGTTGGCGTCCAGCCGCCAGGACTGTGAGCGCCAGCAGGAGGAGCTGTCCCGGCTGCACAGGGACAACGACTCGGCCAAAGAGGAGGTGAAGGAGGTGCTGCAGGCGCTGGAGGAGCTCGCCGTCAACTACGACCACAAGAGCCAGGAGGTGGAGGAGAAGAGCCGCTGCAACGGACAGCTGAACGAGGAGCTCGCCCACAAGACTGTGAGTGTCCACGGGAAACCTGCAGATGTTAGCATCAGTAGCATCGGTAGCATCGGTAGCATCAGTTGCATCATCAGCATCAGTAGCATTGGTAGCACCGGTAGCATCAGTAGCATGTCTCATAGAGTTGGAATTTCCTCACCCGTGTCTCCTCCTCCTCCTCACCTGACTCCTCACCTGTCTCCTCCTCCTCACCATGACTCCTCTGACTCCTCACCTGTCTCCTCCTCCTCACCATGACTCCTCTGACTCCTCACCTGACTCCTCCTCCTCACCTGTCTCCTCCTCCTCACCTGTCTCCTCCTCCTCACCTGTCTCCTCTGACTCCTCACCTGTCTCACCTGTCTCCTCTGACTCCTCACCTGTCTCCTCTGACTCCTCACCTGACTCCTCTGACTCCTCACCTGTCTCCTCTGACTCCTCACCTGTCTCCTCTGACTCCTCACCTGACTCCTCACCTGTCTCCTCCTCACCATGACTCCTCTGACTCCTCACCTGTCTCCTCCTCCTCACCATGACTCCTCTGACTCCTCACCTGACTCCTCCTCCTCACCTGTCTCCTCCTCCTCACCTGTCTACTCTGACTCCTCACCTGTCTCACCTGTCTCCTCTGACTCCTCACCTGTCTCCTCTGACTCCTCACCTGACTCCTCTGACTCCTCACCTGAATCCTCTGACTCCTCACCTGTCTCCTCCTCCTCACCTGAATCCTCTGACTCCTCACCTGTCTCCTCCTCCTCACCTGACTCCTCCTCCTCACCTGTCTCCTCCTCCTCACCTGACTCCTCCTCCTCACCTGACTCCTCACCTGTCTCCTCCTCCTCACCTGTCTCCTCCTCCTCACCTGACTCCTCTGACTCCTCACCTGTCTCTTCCTCCTCACCTGTCTCCTCTGACTCCTCACCTGACTCCTCCTCCTCCTCACCTGACTCCTCCTCCTCCTCACCTGTCTCCTCCTCCTCATCTGACTCCTCCTCCTCCTCACCTGTCTCCTCCTCCTCACCTGACTCCTCTGACTCCTCACCTATCTCCTCCTCCTCACCTGACTCCTCTGACTCCTCACTTGTCTCCTCCTCCTCACCTTACTCCTCTGACTCCTCACCTGTCTCCTCCTCCTCCCCTTACTCCTCTGACTCCTCACCTGTCTCCTCCTCCTCACCTGACTCCTCCTCCTCACCTGACTCCTCACCTGTCTCCTCCTCCTCACCTGACTCCTCTGACTCCTCACCTGTCTCCTCCTCCTCACCTGACTCCTCTGACTCCTCACCTGTCTCCTCCTCCTCCCCTGACTCCTCCTCCTCACCTGACTCCTCACCTGTCTCCTCCTCCTCACCTGACTCCTCTGACTCCTCACCTGTCTCCTCCTCCTCCCCTGACTCCTCCTCCTCCTCACCTGTCTCCTCCTCATCACCTGTCTCCTCCTCCTCACCTGACTCCTCTGACTCCTCACCTGTCTCCTCCTCCTCACCTGACTCCTCTGACTCCTCACCTGTCTCTTCCTCCTCACCTGTCTCCTCTGACTCCTCACCTGACTCCTCCTCCTCACCTGTCTCCTCCTCCTCACCTGACTCCTCCTCCTCCTCACCTGTCTCCTCCTCCTCACCTGACTCCTCTGACTCCTCACCTGTCTCCTCCTCCTCACCTGACTCCTCCTCCTCACCTGACTCCTCACCTGTCTCCTCCTCCTCACCTGACTCCTCCTCCTCACCTGTCTCCTCCTCCTCACCTGACTCCTACTCCTCCTCACCTGTCTCCTCCTCCTCACCTGACTCCTCTGACTCCTCACCTGTCTCCTCCTCCTCACCTGACTCCTCTGACTCCTCACCTGTCTCCTCCTCCTCACCTGACTCCTCCTCCTCACCTGACTCCTCTGACTCCTCACCTGTCTCCTCACCTGTCTCCTCCTCCTCACCTGTCTCCTCCTCCTTACCTGTCTCCTCTGACTCCTCACCTGACTCCTCCTCCTCACCTGTCTCCTCTGACTCCTCACCTGTCTCCTCTGACTCCTCACCTATCTCCTCCTCCTCACCTGACTCCTCTGACTCCTCACCTGTCTCCTCCTCCTCACCTGACTCCTCTGACTCCTCACCTGTCTCCTCCTCCTCACCTGTCTCCTCCTCCTCACCTGACTCCTCCTCCTCCCCAGGTGAGTCTGGAGCTGCTCCACAGGGAGTTCTCTTCTCTGCAGGACGTCAGCTCTCATCAGAAGAAGAGATCATCAGAGATCCTCAGTCTGCTGCTCAGAGACCTCAGTGACGTGGGCGGAGTCCTGGGGACCAGCGACCTGCGAGCTGTGAGACCTGTCACTCACCACACATGTTATAACAGCTGTATATACGTTACACTCTCACAAAGAGTTTCCATTTTCCATTTTCACGTCTTTAACAAAATTATTTCAAACTCGGTAAAACATCAGAATAATCAGAAGTGTTCAGAACCATACTTCAGATCTGTGTCACGTCTTGTTAAGACCAAAACATGGTTTTAACAAGACAATTATATTGTTTTATGGCAATCATTTCTGGGAGGAGATATGGTAGTTATGGTGACAGGCACGTGTTCACTGACTCCGTGTCTCTGGACAGATGATGGAGACGGGCGCGGCGATGGAGGACGACTTCACCACAGCTCGTCTCTACGTCAGCAAGATGAAGTCTGAGGTCAAGTCTCTGGTGAGCCGCAGCAAACAGCTGGAGGTCGACCTGATGGAGAGCAGCCGCCGCACGGAGGCGAGCGAGACGCAGCTCAACGGCCTGCAGCTGCTCGTCTCACAGGTCAGAGGTCGTCAGGGGAACGGGATGTCCGTCATGACTTTTGTGTTGTCGTCACGGTGACGTCACGTTGGTGACGGTGGTGACGGTGGTGACGGTGGTGACGTTAGTGTTGTCTGTGCAGCTCCGGGCGAAGATCTCGTCTCTGAGCGACGACCTGCAGACGGTGGAGAGGAAGAAGCGGCAGCTGGAGGAGAGTCAGGACGCACTGATGGAGGAAGTCGCCAAACTCCAGGCTCAAGGTCAGATGTCACCGTGGTTACAGAGCTTAACACTGCTCTGTGATTGGGTGGGCAGCAAGTAAAACACAACCTGTGAATATTCGCCCGTTCTCTTTCGGACGCGGAGAATCTCAGCGTCTCTAGGTGACATCATGTAACACGAGTGAAAAATCACTGTTAGGAGTTCTATGTGACTGTGTGTGTGTGTGTGTGCGTGTCAGATAAAGTGCACGAGGGGACGGTGATGGACAAAGAGAAGGAACACATGAGCAGACTGAAGGACGCTGTTGAGATGAAGGTTAGATGATTGATGATGATGATGATGATGATGAGGACGTGAGGATGAAGGATTAAACAGCGACTCTGTGTTCCATAGAGAACCCTGGAGGAACAGATGGAGAACCACAGAGAAGTTCATCAGAAGCATCTGAGCAGACTGAGAGACGAGATCGAGCAGAAGCACCGGGACGTCGACCAGCTCAAAGAGTGTGTCACTGGTTATTGATTATTGATTTATTTATTATGAATCTCTCATGTCAGTGCTGTGCAGTGAGCAGATGTCATGTGTCATCGACAGTGTGAACCGGGCTCTGCAGCTGGAGAACACGAAGATCCAGTCGGACTTTGACAAACTAAAAGCTGAGGATGAGAAGAAAGAGCAGAAACTCCATAAGCTGCAGTGAGTTTGTCCCTCGCTGTTCACCGTAGTGTCGCGCGTTTCTCTCATAACACATATTCATGTTTATCACTTGAGCTTCCACTGCAGCCGCTCACTGGAGAACCAGCGCCACCTGCTGCTAATCAGCTGATAGTGACAGTTAACACTTTTAATTTTTTTACCATTTTCATCCAAATTCTTTAAAAAACACATTTCTCGCACATCAACCCTCAAAGCCCCAGTGTGTAGTTTTTGTAATTTTCTGGCGACATCTGGAGGTAAAGTTGAAAACTGCAACCAGCTGAGCGACTGACAGGGGACACTTTATGGCGGTGCACCGCTGATTCCATTTTCGGTTTCCGGCAGCGTCTGAAAATTCTACGTGAATGCGATGTTTAGTTGAACGACCGTATTCAATACGACGTAGAAACATGGAGACTCACACGGAGGTCGGTCCACCTCATGGAACTAAATTTAACGCATATATGAACACAGAGTTATGGAAAATATATTCAATCTCTATGAATAAGTTCTTCTACATATTTCACACTGGAGGTTTAAGGCATCTAAAATGGAGGACTCGCATGATGATTCTTACACTTGTTGGATAATATCTTCATGGTTAAATGCACTACAGCTAAATGAATGTATATGTACAGTACATGTACATTACATCAGTAACGTACATGTACTGTACATCAGCATGTCTCTCTATGATCCAGGTTCCTGAAGGAGAAGCGAGATCAGGCCACAGACGAGCTGAAGGGTCTGGAGGAGACAGTGGTAACTTCCTCCTCTCTGTTTCTGCATCAGTGACAAATCTCACAGCAGCTGAATTGTTATTAATATTATTAATATTAATAATAATAATAATACTGATAATAATTATGTTTCATCCAACAGGCCAAAGAGCTGCAGATGCTGAACAACCTGCGGAAACTCTTCATCCAGGACGTCGGCAGTCGAGTCCAGAATGTGAGAGTTAATCATCTTCGGATTTTAATGATTTAATCTGATAATTATCAAACATCACAAAGTCCCTGGATGTTAAAACAAGAAGTAGAAAAGCTTTGGTCAACTGAAAGTATCATTCAGACACTGTTGTGTTTCTGCTCTCATATCATTTCATAAACTGTATAACATAACTCATAAACTCTACACAGGGAGGGTTCTGACCATCACACCACCACTGTAATAATGTTTATTTATAATAATTATAATAATAATAATGATAATAATAATAATAGTAGAACATCCTTGCTATGGGCCTTATTGACCCTGTTGTATTTTATTTATTAAGTGTTTGTGATATTTTGTACATTTGGAAAGAGAAGAGGTTGAAAGTTGTTCTGTGATAAATGTTCATATTATTTTATCATTTATCTTTTGACTGTTCAAACTGCGACTGTAAACTTCTCCTCTGTTTCTGTTCGGTGCTTCGCTTAAAGGATTTAAAGTCGAGCTGCAACGAACGATGACACAAACGTTCATTAGTTGTTTGGTTCATATAAAATGTTGACTGTGTTTCCACAAAACACCAAGATGATATTTTGTTTTTACCACACACCAAAGATATTCAGTTACTGTCACAGAGGAGCAAAGAAACCAGAACATATTCACATTGAAGAAGCTAGAATCAGAGAATTATGACTTATTTTTTCATTAAAAACTACTTGATCGATAAATCGATTATCAAAATAGTTGGCCATTCATTTAGCAGTGGATCACTAATCGATTAATGTTGCGGCTCTGGTTTAAAGCCTTGTTGTGTTTCTGAGCGAGTGACACGTCAGGAACAGTTGAACATCATCAACGATTCTTCTGTGAACAGAGTTCGGAGAGCGACGGCGGCGAGGCCGGCGGCAGTCTGGCTCAGAGACAGAGGATCGTCTTCTTGGAGAACAACCTGGAGCAGCTCAGTAAGGTCCACAAGCAGGTGCGTGGTTCTGCTCAGTATCCTGATCTGATCTTCTTCTGGACACAGATCGCAGATGTTGTTCCTGGAATCTGCCGGAGCTTCTCTACTTTCCACCTGGTTTCTAGATTCTCTTTCAGCCCCCAGTGTTGTTCCTTCTTCTTCTTCTCTCCTGTACGACGGTACACGTGAACCGCTGACCGATGTTAACCCTCTGACCCTTGGTGTCCGGCAGCTGGTGCGGGACAACGCAGACCTTCGCTGTGAGCTGCCCAAGCTGGAGAAGCGTCTGAGGGCCACGGCAGAGCGGGTGAGGTCTCTGGAAGCCGCCCTGAGGGACGCCAAGGAGTCGGCCGCGAGAGACCGCAAACGATACCAACAGGAAGTGGACCGCATCAAAGAGGCCGTCCGCTCTCAGAACGTCTCCAGGAGGGGTCACTCTGCTCAGATAGGTGAGGACAGTGAACTCGACCGGCTGATTATTCATATTTATTATGATGCTAATATAATATAATATTATGATATCATGTTCGTACTAAATAAAACAATATGGTGAAGTTGATAGTTAATTCACCAGTGACCTTTTTCCCTGTAGCCAAGACAATCAGAGCGGGACCCTCTCCGTCCACCAGACCGACCATCAGAGGAGGGGGCGTGGCATCCAGTCCACGTCATCACTCCCCACGACAGCAACCACTGCAACGGCAACCACTGCAACGGCAACCACTGCAACGGCAACCACTGCAACAGCAACCACTGCAACTGCAACAGCAACCACTGCAACAGCAACCCCGCCAGAGCCACAGCAAGTAGGCTCCAGGTGAGTCAGCATCACAGAAACCACAGCAACTACACAACAGCAACAACAACAACAACAACAACAACAAGCACAACATGGTCTGAACTTGTCTTCTCGGGAGAACGTCAGGTCATTGGATCTCTGAATTTTCTGCCTTCACTGGAACCAGACTCCTCTTTTCCACTGGTGACCCCCTTAACTGCCATTCCACCTTAACAGCCATTCCACCTTAACAGCCATTCCACCTAAACTGCCATTCCTCCTTAACTGCCATTCCACCTTAACTGCCAACAAGTGCTTTCTCCTCTGTCTTTTCTTTTTCTGACAGAAAATCAGCTCTGGTGCTGCCTAACCCCTTAACTCCCTAACTCATTAACTCCCTAACCCCTTAACTCCCTAACCCCTTAACTCCCTAACCCATTAACTCCCTAACCCCTTAACTCCCTAACTCATTAACTCCCTAACTCATTAACTCCCTAACCCCTTAACTCCCTAACTCATTTACTCCCTAACTCATTAACTCCCTAACTCCTTAACTCCCTAACCCCTTAACTCCCTAACCCCTTAACTCCCTAACTCATTAACTCCCTAACTCATTAACTCCCTAACCCCTTAACTCCCTAACTCATTTACTCCCTAACTCATTAACTCCCTAACTCCTTAACTCCCTAACCCTTTAACTCCCTAACCCGTTAACTCCCTAACTCATTAACTCCCTAACCCCTTAACCACCTAACCCTTTAACTCCCTAACCCCTTAACACCCTAACTCATTAACTCCCTTACCCTTTAACTACCTAACCTCCTATCTCCCTAACTCCCTAACCCCTTAATCCCCTGAGATAAATTGTCAGTTGTATAAAGCTTTGCAGGGAGATCAAAACTCTGACATATTGAATCAGTATTTTGAGTTGTGGTCAGAAGGACGATGAGCTGCACGGCAGGATATTACTAATAACGAATAATGATAATAACAATAAATTAAATGATTGTTATACACAGTGGAGGACACGATGTCCTTCACTGTAGTCAATCAAATCTTGATCTTTGTGAAGATATGATGAACTACGATATTTAACTTAATTCATATTCTTATAAAGCAGTTTTGGATCAATTAAAATTTATAAATCATGGAGTTTGACATAATTATTTGGATACTTTATTTGGACAAAATCCAACAAAAGTATGAACAGTTATTTAAAATAATTAAAAAATATGAAGAAGTCACAGTAATATTTTGGAAAAAAAGTTCTAGAGAATAAAAATCTGAGATTAACAGGGAAACGTTGAAACAAAGTCAGAATGTAGCCAAAAAAGATATAAACTGAGACGTCGCTCTTATCTGTAATCTGATAATAAATAAAAGTATTATATTCTTTTTTTTAAATCACAATATTTGGAAAGACTTGGTTTTCATAATATTGGGATTTTGCTGTTGTCATGGTGATGACACCATACAAGTCAAATGTCTTATCAGATATTTACATCTGAATGAAGTGAGATCGAACAAATTAATTACAAGAACATGTTCAACAGTTGTTAAGGTCAAATTATTTTGACATGGAACGTGTTATTTTATAAAACTTAATAAGTGTTATGTCACTATCTTGTGATTTGTAAGACCTAATGATATAAAGCATTCGTATTTTTCCTAATGTTTCATGACTTTTTTTATTTTGTTTTTATATTTCATATTTATTTCTAACAGTTTTTATACATTTAATTAATGGAATTTTGTTTTTGTTTTTTTTGGGACATTATTTATTATCACAAAATATTTGTTCGTGTGTGATATTAGTGTTGAACAGTGTGAAGCTGCTGTGTCGTCATGTAGACGTCATGTCGTCGTCTGTGGTTGAGCTGAAGTTACTGTTCATGTGGTTCAGGTTTGAGTAAATGTCTTTTATTCATAATTGATATTGATATATGAACATTATCTGAATAAAATACAGTAAGTAGAGCAAAATGAAAAAACATCTGTAGAATTTTTACACTTCTTCCTCCAGCACAACTGAACTGTGACGATCAGTCGGGGATGAAGATAAAAATATCTATAACAAGAAGAAACTGAGTGAAGATATTCATTATGTAATAAACTCAATTTGTCAAATATTCATAATATTTCATATCTGGTCTGTTTTGGTTTTTTGGGGGGATATTAAATCAAACAACAACGAAAATGCACAATTCAAACACTTTACTTAAAGCCCCAGTGTGTAACTTTTAAAATGTTCTGGCGGCATCTGCTGGTAAATTGTCAAACTGCAACCTACTGAGCGACACTTTATGGCGGCGCACCGCTGATTCCATTTCCTGTTTCCGTCAGCGTCTGAAAGGTCAACGTGAACGCGACATATTCTGGAACCGTTTAGTTCAACAAACGTATTCAACGCGACGTAGAAACATGGAGACTCACACGGAGGTCGGTCCACCTCATGGAACTATATCTAACTCTTATATTAACACAGAGTTATGGACAATATATTCAGTTTCTGTGAATAAGTTATTCTAAACACTGTAGCTTTAAAAATTAGTATTTATAGAAAAACAGAGAGGCATCATTTGAAAGCTTCATTATCTGATCTGATTCTCCATTTTATTCAGAATCTTTACGTATAAATAGAAAATATGACTGTGCTTGTTTGATATCATCTTTGTTTACTTTAGTTGAGGAAGTTGTTTTTATAATCCACGTCTCAATGAAGGCAGATTGAAGAGGTCACAACAACAGTGATTCAATCACTTATAACATTTCTATAGTTGTATGTGATAAATGTACAGTATGATATAAATATACTACTGTACATCACGTTGTGGGGGAGCTGTGACGGCAGAGGGTCTGTTCATAATGATAAAAAAAACCTCTTTGAAATAAGTTCTGATGAGAAATGATCAGCCAAGGTGTTCGTCCTGTTCTCTTCCACTGCAACTGTTACTTCCTGTCCAGGTTGAAGATGTATTCACTCTCGATTAGGACAAACTCCACGATCTGGTTCTGGTAGACCATGTTGACCGCCATGTTTCCTGCGTCCAGCTCGGGCCACATCAGCGTCGGGCCGAACACGATGCTGATGCCCTGAGTGGACATCAGGTTCTTCCTGGAAAAGGCCAGAACTCTGAAAAACATCACAAGAAGCAAAAACTGAGGGGAAAAAATTGACAGATCCCCACTAACAAAGTGTTACATGTAACTTAATAAAACCATAACTACAATATGAAATAACATTAAATACAACGACAGAGTCAAAACCTCAAACAGATGAACTTCATGTGTGTTACATTTGAGGGTGAGTCAGGTCTTCAGGTTAGGAGTCAGGTCTTCAGGTCAGGAGTCAAGTGTTCAGGTTAGGAGTCAGGTCAGGAGTCAGGTCTTCAGGTTAGGAGTCAGGTCAGGAGTCAGGTCAGGAGTCAGGTCTTCAGGTTAGGAGTCAGGTCAGGAGTCAGGTCAGGAGTCAAGTCTTCAGGTTAGGAGTCAGGTCTTCAGGTTAGGAGTCAGGTCTTCAGGTCAGGAGTCAAGTGTTCAGGTTAGGAGTCAGGTCAGGAGTCAGGTCTTCAGGTTAGGAGTCAGGTCAGGAGTCAGGTCTTCAGGTTAGGAGTCAGGTCAGGAGTCAGGTCAGGAGTCAGGTCTTCAGGTTAGGAGTCAGGTCAGGAGTCAAGTCTTCAGGTTAGGAGTCAGGTCTTCAGGTCAGGAGTCAAGTCTTCAGGTTAGGAGTCAAGTCTTCAGGTTAGGAGTCAGGTCTTCAGGTCAGGAGTCAAGTCTTCAGGTTAGGAGTCAGGTCAGGAGTCAGGTCTTCAGGTTAGGGGTCAGGTCAGGAGTCAGGTCTTCAGGTTAGGAGTCAGGTCTTCAGGTTAGGAGTCAGGTCAGGAGTCAGGTCAGGAGTCAAGTCTTCAGGTTAGGAGTCAGGTCAGGAGTCAAGTCTTCAGGTTAGGAGTCAGGTCAGGAGTCAGGTCTTAGGGGTTAGGAGTCAGGTCTTCAGGTCAGGAGTCAAGTCTTCAGGTTAGGAGTCAGGTCAGGAGTCAGGTCAGGAGTCAAGTCTTCAGGTTAGGAGTCAGGTCTTCAGGTTAGGAGTCAGGTCTTCAGGTCAGGAGTCAAGTCTTCAGGTTAGGAGTCAGGTCAGGAGTCAGGTCTTCAGGTTAGGAGTCAGGTCAGGGGTCAGGTCTTCAGGTTAGGAGTCAGGTCAGGAGTCAGGTCTTCAGGTTAGGAGTCAGGTCAGGACTCTTAGTCTTCTTCAGGTGTTAAGTCGGGGTTAAGTTCACCGGAGTATGTGATGGAGTCAAACAAGGTGAACTCTGGGTGGGAACATGACAACAGGGTCTGAAACACTGATTTTCGTCAGGTGTAAGTTTGGGCCCTTACAAAGGACAGACTAGACCTTATTATATCTATTACTTAGTATTATCTTAAGAAACTGAGCACAGAGTCGTACCTGTGCAGGTGGACGAACAGCAGCTTCATGGTGTCCTTGTTGGGCTTGGGCAGCTCCTGGATCAGTTTCTTCACAGCCTGGATTTTGTCTTTGGATTCTTTGATCTCTGATCAGAGGATTGACAGAAGCAGAAGTGACAGAAGTGAGGGCACAGATACATAAAGTACTGTAGTTTAACGTGTGAACAGAATTGTAGTTTTCAAGTTGAAGAGGAACAACAGCCAAGATTTCCGCCTCCTTCATCTGCCTTGTGGCTGAGGACATCGCTGTCCCTCACTGATCTTTGTCAGGGACCAGGTCTTCACTGCTCAACAATATCCCTGTTCAGGATCAGAGTTCTCATTGGGATATTGTCATTGTGCCACGTTGTACTCACTGATTGCCTCCACAAAAGATTGGAAGAATCTGAAGGGAAACAGCGGCTCTGGCAGTTCACGAAAAAACATCTTGAGGGCTCCTGTGATGACGTGGATGTCCTCCCACTGACTGTGGTCCAGGTCCAGGTCCTCCTCTGGGGGTGCAGACCAGAACAATTCATACAAACTTGACTATAACAGTTCTGTCCACACTGAAACAGAAGAAGCTTGTTTCTTGTCCTAAATTTGTTTCAATGCTGTCTTGATAAAATGGTGTAAATTAGTATAATTTAAATTTATTTTAAAGGTGACAGGAAGTAAAAAAAAAGGTGTTTGCTGAACCAACCTTCATCAACAATGAAGCGAAGTTTCTGGATTGTGGCCAGATTCCCACTGACTCTGTAGATCCCGTCAACTTCCAGACCTGGAAAAACAAACCAAATGAACATGGAACTAAACAAACTTTACATGTACCGGATCTACAAGTACTGGATCTACAAGTACTGTATCTACATGTACTGGATCTACATGTACTCGATCCATATGTCCTGTGTGTACTGGATCCACATGTACTGGGTCTACATGCAGCGGATCCACATACATGTTCTGGCACGATGTGTGTCTCAGAGAGACAGCAACAAACGCCACATGATTGAATCTGTTTTTTGGGGATTTGCTTCGAAGGTACCTCGTTTATCGACTGCGTCCACACAGATCTGGACGAACTTGGGCACCGTGGTTCCTTCTCGTCCACAGAGCGTTGACAGATGGCAGCCAAACACTCGATCTAAGCAGAACATCACATCTTCAAAGTTACATTACAGTGGATTTGATCACTAAACGTTTCCAAAAATCTTCCTGAATTTTTATGATGGCTCTGATGTTAACAGGTTGAACCTCTGATGAGGCCTTTCTCCTGCAGAGTTTTCATGGACGGACGTCTGGTGATGAACTTCTTCAGTCGGTTCCTCACTCCGTTCTTGTCGCTGCTGTCCGAGCTACTATGCTTCAGCTTTGAGCTGCTGAACATGTCTGTAAAAAACATGGAGGGTTAAACCTGGAAGAGCAGATTTTTGTCTTTTTTAGTACCGACTCTCCACCTCACACTGGACACACAGCGGAGCATCTTCTCAGGAAATCTGACTGTATCTACAGTATCTATTTTATTTTTTATTTTTGATCTATCCATCCACCCATCTATCTACCCACCTACTTATCTACCTACCTACCCACCTACCTACTTATCTACCTACGCACCCAACTACTTATCTACCTACGTACCCAACTACTTATCTACCTATCTACCCACCTACCTACTTATCTACCTATCTACCCACCTACCTACTTATCTACCTACCTACCCACCTACCTACTTATCTACCTACGCACCCAACTACTTATCTACCTACGTACCCAACTACTTATCTACCTATCTACCCACCTACCTACTTATCTACCTACCCACCTACCTACTTATCTACCTACCTACCTACCTACCTACTTATCTACCTACGTACCCAACTACTTATCTACCCACCTACCCACCTACCTACTTATCTACCTACCCACCTACCTACTTATCTACCTACCTACCTACCTACTTCTCTACCTACCTACCTACCTACTTATCTACCCACCTACCCACCTACCTACCTACTTATCTACCTACCCACCTACCTACTTATCTACCTACCTACCCACCTACCTACTTATCTACCTACCTACTTACCTACTTCTCTACCCACCTACCTACCTACCTACTTACCTTACTGTAGTTCAACCTCCAGCAGTTACAAAAAAGCGGAGTATCCAGTTGACCTGGTGTTTGTGTCCAGTATCTTCTGTACTTACAGTGATGACAGTCACTTACTGATGGAGCGTCTGTGAGCTGGATTGCGTTGTTTGGCGCTGGGGGAGGCCGAGCTGTGGCCGGGCAGGGAGCTGTGTCTCGGCAGATACTCTGTACTGTTTGACTTCCGCAGGAGAAAACCTCCATCTGGTTTAGTCTGAACACACGAAGAGTTAAAACTGATCACAGGAAGCGTTTTATGTCACTTAGGATCTAATCTAAAGAACAGTGAAGTGTGTCATATCAGAATGTGTGGACATTTCGTAAAGAAAAGATCAAAAACAAACATCAAGACAATACTTGATGATAAAAGTAAGATCCAGTTTAAAAGGAAGTGAGTTCTTACTGAAGAGTCAATGGCCTTTCTGATGGTGTCGTACCATTTGCTGGCAGCGGAGTAACTGTCGACCTGAAGCAGGTACTCGCTTCCTGTGTGTGTCGTGATCTGTTGTGAACAGATAGATGACGAGTTAATCCAAAGTACAGCAAGGAGGGAGAGAAACTGCCCAATTGTAAAACCATCCTTGAAACTCCGTCCTGAGTCAGAGGCGAGGGTAGACGTGTTGTTACCTGGAAGACATTTTTCCTGCTTGACTTCTCTTTCGTCCACTCGATCACGGCACCACACAGCGGAACCACGTCTGTCTTACCTCCGGCTTTCTGAACACAGGTGGAGACACTGACTGGTACATGACGATGTACATCTGTCATAGACTCATTCATTCAGCAATCAACGTCTCACCTTGTCCAGTCTTTAAGGAACAAACACTGACCCTACTGAACCGAGGAGGTTTGACATTATAAAACGGGTAGGTCAAATCAAGCGATCTGATTGGTTCTTAGCTGTGGTATAAGCATATACCACGTCTATGAAGTTGAATCTGTTTGTACAGGTCTGTATCACTCCCCGACTGTGGAAGTACCGACGTAAGTAGACGTGAGTAGCGACCATAGGAAGAGACGGAGTGAAGTTGAGAGCTCTAAGCACACAGTGGTGGAATGGTTGTAGTTTTGTCATGGGCCGCGGTTGTCTCGTAGCCTTCTCTCTGAGTAACGCTACAGTTGTTGCATAGCTACCGCCGTGCACCAGGCAGCCAGGAGGTACTACTTTTTTGTATTCGTGATTACTTTCATTTCGACATACTTGTAACAGTTTTATAAAAGCTTTGCGTCGTGGCTGAACAACGGCCCTTAACAGTGATATAATGAGCGTATACCACAGCCTGTCGTGGGCTATTGATTATATATGTCACCAGCAGTATATATAAATAACTAATGATTTCCTCCATGATAAATGGGACCGAGACCATTCTGAGCTCAAGAGCTTTGTAGCTGCTGTGGGTGGATACGAGCAGAACCTTTGTTTCTGTTCATGAAACAGAGGTAAAGTCATAAAAATATTTTATAACAGACCAACTTTGTGTCGTCTGACTTGGGCAGTTAGAGATAAATAGAAATACAAGAGAGATAATGTTGGAACTAAGGCATGAAAGTAAATACTGAGATCCTTGTGAGATACAGTGAGCTACAGAGAGATATTTTCATATCAGACAAACCTCCCGTGTCTCTCTCTTCACACAGACACCGACGAGATGAGCGTTAACACAAAGAGCAGTTTCGTACCGGACCAGTTTCCTGTTGTCTCTCTTTGTAGACCAGCAGCTGCTCTGAGTTCAGTTCAGTCCACATCCACGTCCAGTTCTTCCTCTGCTTCTTACCGCTCTCTGAGATCTTAGTCACATTCACATGCTGACCTTTCACCTCCGCCTAGGAACAGTCACACACACACACACACACACACACACAATTTAGTACTATTTACTGTTCATTGTGCGTCCTGTAGGCCGCACCGACCAGAGATGCACCTTGCTGTAATCCTTACATCAGTAGTTCCTTCAATAAAAATCAATGATGTAATTTTCGTGACAGGCCCAGGTTGGTCCCAACCGGGATGCAAACCCAGAACCTTCTTGTTGTGAGGCGTCAGCACTAACCACTGTTTATATTCATATATCTATATATCTATATAATATAGATAAATTGAGTTTTTGTACTCACCAGTGGTTCGAACGCGGCTGCTCCTGTGACCACGACGTTGTGCTGAGACTGATTCCTGCGATGGCGAGAGATCTACGAACGTAACGTGAAGAAGATGTTAGAACGGAGCTGCTGCCTCGCAGGAGGCCGTCGTCTGTGGTCCACGTACGAGTTTCTGAGGAAGGTCGGACTCCTGCAGCACCATGGACCTGGACTGACTCAGGCGGTCTGCGGAGCTCGGTGAGCTCTTCACGCGGATCTGCACGGATCCCTGCGCCGCTGAGCCGAGCTGCAGAGGCTGAACCGGCAGCTGCTGCTTCGCTCCAGTCTGGAGGTTCGTGACTCTGAGGAGGAAGAAACAAGACGAGACTTCAGGCCGTTCATGTGTTACATCAACGTTCATAGTTATAGTCTAGAGAAGTCTGAGCACGGTCGGGGTTCCTGTTTGCTCTTCGGATTGCTTCACTGTGTCTTACACAACATTTGCTTTGTGCCAACGACGAGGAAAACCTGGTCTGAAGACCGGAGCTGAGAGGTTCACAGACCTGGAATCAGTTCAGTGTGATACAATATGTCCAAGTGGTTAAGGTTAGTTACAGTTCAGGCTTAGTCTGAAAGTGCCGGGGGAAATGTCTGCTGTCAAATCCAGTTTGATTATAATTATTTAACATTACGGTCACAACAAGGTGCATCTTCCTAAATCAAGCTTTTAATGAAATGACCCTCAGGCGCCGGACTCAGCCGGGACAGGTGCTGTCCCCGACCGGGAGGTGGAGACATCAGGAGAGTGAACAGGCCAACGACCCAGAACCCATCAGGGATTCTGGTGATTGATGCATTTTAAAATTCCTTGGTGATTCAGAAGTTACAAAGGTTCAAACCAGAGTTAAAGCAGCACGATGCTCAGCTTTTAGGGAAATGTGTATAAAATGATCTGAAAGTCAAATCTGTCATCAGATGTTTCAAGCATCGCAGTGACATCACAGATGCAGACATTAACCTCCCGCACCAACTTCATGTAAATTAATCTTGAACAACACAGAACAAAATAAAACTGGCACAAACAGAAGCTGAAACTTCAGTCATCACCTCCTCACCTCACGCAAACCGTCTCACAACGTCCAGAAAATACAGAAACAACAACCACCGGTTTGTTTGGGGGTTTCCATCTAGAAAAGTTCAACTTGTGATTTCATCCGTCAGACGTCGTGAGCGGACGATCACAGACGAATCAATCCGACCCAACAGGAGCGTCAGCCGGTAAAGACACCGACACTAACAATCCCAAGACAACAACAGTCTGACTGACGACGCAGAGCTCCTGGATATCATCTAAGGTTGACGTACCTTGTGCCCGCCATCTCTCTGTCGCTTCTGAAGGACGAGCGGAGGCCTGACTGTTAGAGGAAGTATGATTCATCACGTGGTTTCTTCAAACCAGCGTCTCTCACAGTGCAACTGCTGCAACCTCCCGTTTCCTGACAGAGCAACAAACAAACCTCACTCTCTCACGACCTGAGCCTCGAGGGACTCGTCACGTCTGACAGTCAGCTGCAAACGTCTGGAGAGTTTTCTTCTATTGACAAACTGGTTTCAGAAACATGTTCGTCTCCATTTGCCTGTAATTCACTTTCACTTTGGTTTTGAAGAGATGTTTAAAAGCTTCAGTTGACACGATCGTGGTTCTGGTGCTCTGGCCACAGGGGTCTGCTTAATGTTGTCTCTTCCCACAATCTGTAACAGTTGATGCTCTGTCAGTGTAAATCCAAAGAAAACATGTATTTTTTCATAAATAAATCCATCTTGCAAAAAATGTCATGAACATGAGTGATTGTGTGTGAATCGATGTGTGGGAGTGGGCCCACGAGGATCCAGCCCGAAGGCCGGAGAGCCAGGTAAGTGCTAAGTCCTGTATATGAAATAATAGAAGTATTGATGAGAGGAGAAACAAGTGTAGGAGTACACCCGTATTTAACACACACACACACACACACACACACAGGGGGGGGGGGGTCAACCCACCACTAGCCACAACAAAACATAACAAGTTCTGTTAAAGCCCCAGTGTGTAAATTTCCTGGAGGCATCTGGTGGTAAAGTGTCAAACTGCAACCTACTGAGCGGCCGACAGGGGACACTTTATGGCGGCGCACCGCTGATTCCATTCCCTTTTTCCGGCAGCGTCTGAAAATTCAACGTGAACGGGACGTGTTCTGGACGTTTAGTTCAACAAGCGTATTCAACACGACGTAGAAACATGGAGACTCACACGGAGGTCGGTCCACCTCATGGAACTATATCTAACTCATATATGAACACATGGTTATGGACAATTCTAAATATTACACACTGTAGCTTTAAAGACAAAAAAATAAGTACAATAAAGTAATATGAAATTAGCACAGACAAAATGTATCAACAACAATGTATTTTTAATTTGTTTCCCCTAAGAAAAAATGTGGGGCTTTGAGCATCGAACACCTCACGTCTGTGTTTTTCTATTTCCAATCGTCCTGTATGTTCAATTTGACCCTAAGGTCAAAAGGTCAAGAGGCCAGTTCTTTACCTACAGTCATGACGGTGGGAGGAGCCTAGTGCTGCTTCCCTGTGGGGGAAAATCCATTCCAAAATATTCCAAAAACAATAAAAAAATAAGCATCCAACAGACGACGGAGGAAAACCTTTGCTCTCCTCTCGGGCTCGGTTCCCTGCTGGACGTTGGTTTTTAAGGTTCCTCTCCAGGTTCGCTTGTCTCCCACTCTGGCCCCGCCCACCTCGCACACGCCTGCATCATACATGTGCTGCTGGAGACTCGCCAGCCACAGGTCTGGGACGGGTGCATCTACCTGTTGTCTACCTGCACTGCAAACTGAACCTGTGTGAAGAAGGACAACACCTGCGCCCCGCTACGCCTCGCTCCCCCGAACCCTCCCACGGACAGGAGCTCGTTCTGACCTGATCCATGTGTGAAACATGTCTGTGTGTTTGTCTTTGTCTCAGAGCTGCAGAGGGAAGAGACGACGCAGATCTGCCAGGTCTCAATATGAAGATGGAAGCTCCGCCTTCATCACCATGGCCTGGACCAATGAGTGAGACACAGCTGTGCTGCTGGCAGGTGACTGATAAGGTGGAGCGGGGTCAGGTGACGGAGGTCGAGAGGACCTGCAGCTGGACTGAAAACTGACCCTCGTGTGTTCTTGTCATTACCGATTAATCTCTCGATTATTTTCTTGATTAATCAATTAGTTGTGAAAAATGTCGATCTCATTTCCCAAACCTCAAGATGAGGTTTTGTTTTCTTACACAAAGATCTTCAGTTTACTGTCACAGAGGAGCAAAGAAACCAGAACACATTCATATTGGTTTTCATATTTTCATAAAAACTACTTAAACCGATTAATCGATTATCAAAATATGAATGAATTTAGTTTTCGATTACTAATCGGATAACTGATTAACTGTTGCAGCTCTGATTATAACCAATTGAGTACATCTATATTGCTATATTATTATTATTATTATTATGATATTATTATTATCTAGATTATTAGGAATGAACTCCTGGAGTGGCGGAGTCTAACATCCGCACTGGCACTATATTATTGTACCACGTGGAGGGAAATGCATTATAATCTATATTATATTATGATGACAGCGTCACAGAACGACTGAGCAGCTTGTTGTACTTTCACTCAGTGGAACCAAAACATCAGTAGAAAAATACCACAAGTGCATGTTCTGCATTCAAAACATGAAGTAGTAATATCAGCAGAGTATTTCAAGTATCAGCAGTACTTCATGCAGTACTTCATGCAGTGACATAACCACAGTAAAAGTACAGTAAACGACTGTGACGTCATCACTTTTATTCTCTTTGTGTTTGTTGGGGTCATGAATAAAGGGGATGTGGGAAAAAGACAAACATGAGTCTGAGTTTTCATTGGTTGGATTTGAGTCGTCTTGTCTTCCTCCTGCATGATGATTGCATCATATGTCACTGTATCTTCTGTCCTTCATGATCATTCACAGCGATGAATATTTACATTTCATATGTATCTAATATTCAATACTACTGAACTTGATTTAAAACATAACTTCATGTTGTCACATGTATTTAAATGTCCAACATTTAGATTCACTTGGGAGTATTTGAACATTAATGGTTTAAAAAAAGGAAATAAAGATCAAGACTACAATGATAATTTTTCTCAAACTTAACTCATTAATACTGACGTGACAGACATGTCTCAGTGATTCACCTGATCTCGACTGAAGCAAGAGAAATTCCTCCGTTCACATTAAAAACAAATAAAACACTTGACTCGTGACATCATTTAATGTGATTGTGACTGGACACATGTAATAATTCATAGAAATGATTGAGTGTGACTGGATCATCTGCCAGAAAAAGATCAAATGTTCGTAATGAAACATCAAAATAAATGTTTGGACTGACAATCTGGCACCAATGATCTTCCACATGTCCGTAGGTATGGAAGGCCATTCAGTTCAAAAACAAGGGATCTCTAACACGTTAACGCGCCGTTAACATGTTGTTGCCACGATGTTAACGTGACGATTTCCCCCGCGTCAACCACGTGTCAACCACGTGTTAGAGATCATATGTTTTTGAACTGGATGGCCTTCCATAAACATCGTACTGATCAGGCGTCGATCAACCGGCCCCGCGACAGCGCAGCAGCCTCCTCACATGTCTGAACACCTCCTTCACCCTTAGCCCGTAGATCACTGGGTTGAACACGGTCGGGGCGACCATCAGGAACCAGGCGAGGGTGGAGGCGGCGGTGGCCTCGCCCCCGCTGTGCAGCCGCCGCTGCAGCAACTCCACGCCGGTGCTCAGGGAGAAGATGAGGAAGACGAGCAGGTGCGGCAGACAGGTGTGCAGCGCTTTGCTGCTGAAGGAGCGCGAGCCACGCAGGCAGACGAGGAGGATCCTGCCGTAGGAGAAGAGCACGAAGCCGACCGGCAGGACGACCGTGGCCACGGAAACCAGCAGGCCGTACACGGGGAGCAGCATCGCCGCGACGCCGCCCCCGCCGCAGCCCAGGCTGACGAAGCTGTATATGTCACAGTAAACCCTGCTGAGCCGCGCGCGGCAGAGTGGCACGCGGCTGGCCAGAAGCGTCGCGCCGCTCACGAGGCCTGTGGGCAGCAGCCAGCAGAGCAGCAGCAGCGCCGCCACCGCGGCAGGAGACACCAGAGCGGCGTAGCGCAGCGGGCGGCAGATGGACAGGTACCGGTCAAAGGACATGGCCGCCAGCAGCACGAAGCTGGAGCCGCCGAGGGAGTACAAGACGAAGGCCTGGCCCAGACACGCCGCGTGGGACACCTCTGTGAAGCGCCGGCCTGACGCCAGGTCCGACAGCAGCTTGGGATAAACCGCCGCGCTCGCTGCCAGAGAGTTCAGCAGGACCGCGGCGATGAAGATGAACATCGGGCGGTGCAGGTTCCGCTGAGAACAGATGACGTAAACCACCAGACTGTCGCTGAACAGCACGAACAGGTAGGCCGCCAACAACACGAAGAAGAAGAGCCACCTGTGGTCAGACAGGTGCGCAAGACCGTCCAGAGTCAGTGATGTCACGGCGGCCTGTGAGGTCACGTTCAACCCTGATGACATCACAACAGATGGAAAACAACCGTAGGACAGAGGAGAGGCGTGAGGCCAGAGCACCTGAGGATGTTCAACAGTTAGACGACATCATCATCATCATCATCATCATCAGAGTAATCGTGAACAAACATCAGATTGAACTCAGAGTGAACAAACATCAGATTGAACAAACGTCAGATTGAACAAACGTCAGATTGAACAAATATCAGATTGAAGAAAACGTCAAATTGAACAAACGTCAAATTGAACAAACGTCAGACTGAACAAACATCAGATTCAACAAATATCAGATTGAACAAACGTCAGATTGAACAAACGTCAGATTCAACAAATATCAGATTGAACAAACGTCAGATTGAACAAACGTCAGATTCAACAAATATCAGATTGAACAAACGTCAGATTGAACAAACGTCAGATTGAACAAATATCAGATTCAACAAATATCAGATTGAACAAATATCAGATTCAACAAATATCAGATTCAACAAACGTCAGATTGAACAAACGTCAGATTCAACAAATATCAGATTCAACAAATATCAGATTGAACAAACGTCAGATTGAACAAACGTCAGATTGAACAAATATCAGATTGAACAAATATCAGATTCAACAAATATCAGATTCAACAAACGTCAGATTCAACAAATATCAGATTGAACAAATATCAGATTGAACAAACGTCAGATTGAACAAACGTCAGATTGAACAAACATCAGATTGAACAAACATCAGATTGAACGTGTCACTCTCTCTCTCTCTCTGTGACGTGTGTGAGACGTGTTTCTTTGTGCGAGCGCTCGTTGTCCGTCTGCCTTTATCCGACTCTTCGTCCTCTGTGGATCTCATTAACTCTCCGTCAGCTGCTCCCTCGGCTTCATCAAGCTCTTTTTTATTAAAATGAAAGAAATAACACGACGACCATCCGTTCATTTATACACAGATTCATCGTCACTTTATCCTTTAAATCTTTTTTCTTTTATCTTTTATGTTAAAAACTATTTCCTTTTAATAATTTCCGTTGATTTTATTCTGTATTCATTTCAACCCTCCTGCAGAACGAGCAGTTCAGTTAATACACAGTCAATTATTAATCTCAAATGTATCCAAAAAGAGAAGTTCATTTGTTAATTTTACCTTAAAAGAGTTTAATTATTTTAAGTTATTAAAAAGTAAAAGATCTTTTCATGTTATTTAATACCTTTCACATTTAAAAAAATTATTACACCTTTAAAATACCTTGATATAAATCTTAATATATATACTTCATTAATTAATCAATTGATTTACAGATTAATTAAATCCTTTAAGGTAAAACTGAGGGGAACATTTAATGCTGTCAGAGTCTGGGTGAAGGATATAAAACTTGACGTAGACTCCAGGTCCAGAAAGTGTGTCAAGCCTGTATTCTGTGTACTGACCAGCAGGGGGCGACTCCACTGGTTGTTTCTATAGAAGTCGAAGAGAAAATGACTTGATTTATAACGTCAGTAAACATTTTCCTGAGGAGTTTATGGTTCAATCTCTTATCTTATATACAGTCAGTGATCGTCTTTATATACAGTCAGTATTCGTCTTTATATACAGTCAGTGATCGTCTTTATATACAGTCAGTGATCGTCTTTATATAGAGTCACTGATCGTCTTTATATACAGTCACTGATCGTCTTTATATACAGTCACTGATCGTCTTTATATACAGTCAGTGATCGTCTTTATATACAGTCAGTGATCGTCTTTATATACAGTCAGTGATCGTCTTTATATACAGTCACTGATCGTCTTTATATAGAGTCACTGATCGTCTTTATATACAGTCACTGATCGTCTTTATATACAGTCAGTGATCGTCTTTATATACAGTCACTGATCGTCTTTATATACAGTCAGTGATCGTCTTTATATACAGTCAGTGATCTTCTTTATATACAGTCAGTGATCGTCTTTATATACAGTCAGTGATCTTCTTTATATACAGTCACTGATCGTCATTATATACAGTCACTGATCTTCTTCATATACAGTCACTGATCGTCTTTATATACAGCCACTGATCGTCTTTATATACAGTCAGTAATCGTCTTTATATACAGTCACCGATCGTCTTTATATACAGTCACTGATCGTCTTTATATACAGTCACTGATCGTCTTCATATACAGTCACTGATCGTCTTTATATACAGTCACCGATCGTCTTTATATACAGTCAGTAATCGTCTTTATATACAGTCACCGATCGTCTTTATATACAGTCACCGATCGTCTTTATATACAGTCACTGATCGTCTTTATATACAGTCACTGATCGTCTTTATATACAGTCACCGATCGTCTTTATATAAAGTCTACGGGTTAGAACCAGTTGGGTCACATTTTCTCCTTGGGCCTGGTTCTGGGTTTTCTCCTGGTGTCTGATTCCTCCCACAGTGAAGACTTGCAGGTGAACTGAGGACACTAACTTGTCTGCAGGTGTGAACGTGATGGTTGTTTGTCCGGTGATAGACTCATGACCGTCAGGCGACGCCGGCCTCTCCATCACGCCTCATCTCAGTGTACTGTCCTGGTCCAGCTCAGGTGTGAGGGGTCGGAGGTCGCAGGGGGGATCGGGTCTGATCCACAACATGAGATGATGTCATGATGTCCATGTTTGTCCTCAGAGGTCTTAATGAGGTCTGAGTACCGAGCAGCTCTCAGGTGACCTCATTAACTCTGACCTGCTGCTGAATGTTTTCAACATGAACAAACACACGGAGGATTAATCACCATCACTTGACTCATCTGTTGTGAAGTCGGATGAAAAAATAACCTTGTCCTGTAAACAAATATAATTATGTGTATAATCGTATATAGAGATGTAGATGAATAATGTAAATGGCATCACTTTATTCTAATAATCAGTAACAGAGCATGAGGTCATTCATGTGTTTATTTTTTTCATACAGTAAAATGTCAAACTCAGGAAATATCAAGCTACATTTCTTTACAGATTTAATCCTTTCAAAAATATATTTAATAACTAATAAAAATAACACACAAAAGTGTGTATTTCTGCCTTACACACGCTCACACACACACACGCTCACACACACACACACACACACACACAGACACACACACACACAGCAGTTTGGTTTAGTGATAAAAATTTATTTGGTATCTGTGAGTAACTACAGTCGTAGTGTTCTCATACATGTCATCTGCTGTTCATCAAACTGATATATATTTATAAAAGTTAGAGAAAAATATCATCTACATACAACTAATACAAAATCACATCAGTCGAGGACTTTTTTTGGGGGGGGGTTGTAATAACTGTGACAAATTAAGTGCTGCGATCTCCAAGAAGACGGATGCTCAAATGCTAATATCATTATTATGAATCTGTGCATTAAATACGTCTAAAAATAAAAAATAAATCTTAAAAACAAACAACCATCAAACACAATCAGGTTAAGTTTAACCATGAACACAGTGTAATGCAGATGATCGCACACAAACACACAAACACACAAACACCTGTGACGGTTTCAAGAAGCTTCTTTGGTTTTTGGTTGAAAACTGAATCAGCCTGAAAAGACTTTAAATAAATGGATTAAAGCACAAACAGCTGGAATGTGACAAAAACAGATTCAAAGGAACGACTGGGACGTCAGCATGGAGGCGACACGTCAACACGCCAGAGACACGTTTAAATCACGTCTGGTTTCTGTCCAACACACCGAGGGGACAAAGGCACTTTAAGAAAGATTTGAATTTAAAAAAATAGATGAAATGTCTTTTTCAGAAAATAATGGAGAGGCGACTATTCCCCAACACTTTGAGTCAAATCTATTCCAGAAAATGTCTTCTGGCTTTCTGTCAGATGGTTTGAAGCCTTTATCTCACAATATTAACAATAAGATGATTACCAGACAAGGACCTCGTAACTTCGCCGATCATTACTATGACTTAGTAAATCATAGTTACAGATCTTATCTCTCTTTCCTGCAATTATGAGAGATGTATCTTTGAGTGTATGATGTAACTGCTGAAGAAGATGTTACGTCATAATTATGAGAAAATGTCACTTGTTTTTCTGTGGAAAGAATTGTGCTTTGTCATAAGCTCAATTTTCACCCCCCCAACAATTCTAGATTTTTGACAAATCTGAACACGTCCTCCAGGTCGCTGGCTTTTCACATCATAGCTGTGGACACCAGTTTAGCGCTAGCTGCTAACCTGAGTGCTAGCACAGTATACAGCGTTCTAAAAGGCAGTCGGAGGAAACATGACTCACTTCATCCCACGATGTGACGAACGTGCAGCAGAAGAACGACCAGACTGTCATTAAAGTGTCATGGCTGCTCAAAGGCTAACGTCATAAGGCAGAGGTGCTGTTAGCTGCAAGATGATTTGGGGGTAAAGCAGCTTGTGAAGTCAAAAAATACAAACAAGACAGAATGAAAAGTGCTGGAACAGAAGGAAAGAGCCAGGCCGACCGATTCAACACGTCTCAACTGAAACATCATGTGCCAAGGCGAGCAGCTGGGTCGCTAACCCAGTGACTAATGCTGGCTAATGCTAATGCTAACCCCTGATAGACCGTATCAGGGGTTAGCATTAGCATTATAATTCATGGTCTTAGGCCTCTCGCCCTGAGCAGGATACTGACAGAGTCGGGTCACAGCAACATCAAGGCGTTTAGACGTCGTCATTACCCAGAAACCCGTGTGGCAACTGAACTATGACACGTTCATTCACCTGCATCACAAGCAGTTGAACTAGTTAGTCAAAGCTAAATATTTGACTCTTTTGATTTACTTTCCACATTAGATCATGTTTGTTGTGATGACATCGTTGATCTCAGAGGATTTTGTTTGAGGATGTTTTGTTTCACTTCCTATAGAAACTAATAAACTAATGTCCGTTAGCTAGCCAGCTAAATTATCTAACCAATGTTAGTTAGCGCTCTTTTTAAAGTTATCTTTACTGCTGCAAATATTCCATAGGACCGATCTGTCCATTTAATGTTTTTCAACTGATATGAGTTATAAGTCCTGTACAAAATGGATTTAGATAGTTTAAAGTTTTAATTTATTCCTCTGACTTACTGGACACTCTACTGCTAGTAGGCGAGTAATTGTTGCCTGAATGCTAACATCCGCTAGCACATGACAACCCAGATCGAAGCCATTTAGCTAAAACTTGCTTGTTATGTCTACAGAATAATAGATTTATTATTTTTCCAAGATTTACTTAAAATTTGTGTTCTGATGCTTCACAACTATTTTGATTAACTCAACTGCTCCTAATTAGCTAATCTTTCTTAGCTAGTCAGCCAACATCAGTAAGGGGGACACACTGTCTGTAGCCTCGGGGCTACATCTTATTATTATTGTCATTTGTTATTAAGTCAGTTATAATTATCTTTTAACCTTTTGAGTTATTTAGTCTCTGCCATTTTCCTTCTGATGATTAATTAACTTAACTCGATTAACTCACAGTTAATTGGTGACATTAGCTGACAAACAGCCGACTCGCTGTGAGCAGTTAGTTGGATGTTTACCAGTACAATCGGGATCATCTTTCAGTAATAAATGGTTGTCATACATTGTGTTTGTTAGCTGCACTGCTCACATGATTAAAGTGGGTGGGGTGTGAGCCCTTTGCCTTGTTGTTCGGTGACTGGACTCTGTGAATATTTGGCTCTACATCTCTGCCTCATCAAACCTTCCTCTTCCTCAGCGGGACTCCCACAGGGACCAGCTCAGTCACATACATTTTTTCATGGTGTAGTTTCACACAAAGTCAAAGTGCTCTGCTACTATGACAACGACGACAGCACCTGTGGTTGTCTGACGAGGGCTGCTAGGAGCTGTAGCTACATGTCTTTTATTCATATTTCCATTACTCATAGGCATTAGACTGTATTTCAGGACTAACGTGTTCATCACCCACTCTCCATCAATGTGTTTCCTCTGAAAGGTTTTGATCAGGTCTTTCTACACAATGTCAATTTCTTTGCACGTAACAACTACAACTCCCAGAATTCTTTGACACTGTGTTGCGTAAATTGAATGTGACTTTTAAAAATGTGGTCTGTGGAGTTTTTAGTCAACATTTTAGTTTTTAACATCTACAAGAGTATTTTGGAATATTTGTTTCTTCTACCTTCCAATGGTATTATATCTGTGCACTATTTTAAGTGAAATAAGACTAGTTTCATTAACCATAGGTCTTTCAAAAAGAACTGTAAGAGGAAATAGATTAATGAATAGAGGCGAATACGAGGAGGTCAATTGGGAGGAGTTTAGCACACAGCATCGAGCAGGTTACATCATTGCTGGTCAAACCTGCTCTAAAGAGAGAAACTGAACAAAAGAGTGTGAACAGAAATCTGACATCTGAAAAACGATTCTGTGGGTTTGATTGTTGGTGAATTCAATTCTCTTTAAGAAAACGTGTGCACCAGTTTGCTGCTGATACACGGTGAGAACCTGTCCTGGTGTGTTAAACCCCGCCCTCCTGCTCCTCCAATCACAACCCGTCGTTTGTGGGTCTGACAGGCGGAGGAGGATCGAGCCGCCGCCTCCTCCTCTCGTGGGAGTTCAGACAGTCTTTACTCCTCCTCCTCTTCCTCCTCTTCCTCCTCCTCCTCCTCTTCTTCCTCCTCTCCGGCCATCACCTCCACCAGCAGCTCAGCAGTGCAGGTCGCCTCCCCCAGGCTGTTGACCGCCTTCACCGTGTACTTGGCATCATCATCACCCGACACCTGCAGGTTTATGTCAGGAAGTGAGTGGATTTCTGAAGAAGTGACCTCGGAGAGGTGTAGTGTTCACCGTCATGTTTCATGATCACCATGATACAGAGTCGCTGTCACAGTTAATATCACAGTAAAACTGACATTCACTTGTTCACGTCTCTCTATATATCACATACTTAGTGCATAGGCACTTAAAAAAATGAAGGGGAAATGTAAAGTGGAACAACAGAAGCAAACCAGCAGGTGAATTTCCACATCCCAACGAATCTGTCCCACGAGAGATGGAATATCATGAGAATTAACAAACGCTAAAAACTTAAACGTCACACCGACTTGACTTGATTTGTCCCGGTGCTGCCGACGGAGAGAGAGGGAGGCAGAGGGCGGGAGAAACGATGCAAAATGCAATGATCAGACTCCGCGGGGCATTATGAAACTGTGGTGGGTTAAATAAGATGATGGCCGGCTGCCAAAGTCAGGAAACAATGGTTATTTAAAGCCCCAGTGTGAATTTTTTATAATTTTCTGGCGGCATCTGGTGGTGAAGTTGAAAACCGCAACCAACTAAGCAGCGTCTGAAAATTCAACGTGAACGCAACGTATTCTGGACCATTTAGTTCAACAACCGTATTCAACATGGAACTATATTTAACTCATATATGAACAGAGTTATGGACAATATATTACATTTCTGTGAATATGTTCTTCTAATATTACACACTGTAGCTTTAAAGAAATTATAGATAATATCCCCACATGCATTTTGTTGTGGAAAGTGTTGAGGACGACGTCAGTGTTCAGGTCATGTGGGCGGAAAGATAATGACGGACAGATTCTGTTTTCCTCTATGAACAGTAACATTATTAAATTCTACAGACATCGTAAACAAATGGTTTACAGCGATGGTGCTGCAGTGTATTAATGTAATAATAATAATTAGGTGTAATAATGTTGAGCTGCCGTTACCCTGTTTGTTCAACATATCACTGTATTTATAACATATTATATTCATAATATATTTGTTATTACATTAATCATGAACTTTTTGGCCAAGTAAGAAAATGCCCCCAGTCACACATGAAGTGAAACTAAAGGCGAGAGAGTGAGATTCTTGATTTTCAGTGATACAGTGAGTAACAACAGATTTTAACCTCTGACCTCCGAAATGACCAGACTGCATTTTCCTTCTTCGTCGTAGTCGATCTGGAAGTGTCGGGTCTCTTTGATGGGCTGGTCGTCTTTGTACCACACCACCTCGGGGTCGGGGTAACCTGGGGACACCGAGAGGATGAGGGGTTGGTACCAGTCACGCTGTCTAACCATCAGACTGGGAGTTCCACAGGGCTCCATCCTCGGTCCACTGCTCTTTACTTTATACATAGATAACATATCTACTCCTCGTCATTATATAAATGTCCATTTTGTTTGCTGATGATACTACTTTGTATGTCAGTTTGCCTTTCCTGATTTTCAACTACCACTTCTGAGGCAGAATCTTATGACATTAAATACTAATTCTCGAGCAGCTGACTCATGAATTAAAAAACAAACTAGGCTTATTGTAAAGAACTTAAGGTTGCTTGTCCTGTGACTGTGGAGATGTTCTGTATCGTCACGATGCCACATCAACACCTCAGCAGTTAAACCCTGTACATCATCGTCCAATTTCACACTCATCACTGTTCTCCACATCAGATGGTTCCTTACAGGCAAGAAGAAATAGTCACCTCATGCTCTTCTAAAGTTCTACTGTTGCAGCCAAACTACGTCACATCCATCGTCTTGTTCAAATCTAGAAACTACAGAACACGATCCAGTAACTGTCGAACCCCAGACGTCCCACATGCGAGAACAAACGTTGGCGGATCTGGTTTCGGGTACAAAGCACTTTCAAATGGATTGAGCTACAAACCAGAGTCCCTCAATTCCACTTGGAGAACTCAAACCTTCACCATCTGATGTTTTCCAATATTTTTGAAATAGTTTTTAATGATTCCTTTTAGTGTCGTTCCACTTCTGTTTTTTTGTGTCGCCCAGGTCTCTCATGAAAAACGGATCTGAGACAACCTGATTAAATAAAGATAAGATCAAACGTCAAACTGATACTGAGGCCTGTCCACTTTACTGTACATGTCCCAGTTCTACTATACCTTCTATCTTGCAGTCGAAGCGGGCGGCGCTGCCCTCCACCACCTCCACGTCTTTGATGACCGAGCTGAACGTCGGCTTACACTCCGTCTTCTGCTCGTACTCCAGACACTCCAGGAACTGGTTGTCCTCTGGACACAGGCAGCAGAGAGGGAAAAAAACATTCAGCAGGTGAGAAGATGTGAGGAATCAGCAGCTTGTGTGTCCAGTGTCAGCGCTGCTCAGACCTTCAGTGGGCGAACCCTTCTTGGCACTGACTCCAGCCATCATGGCCATGGATGACAGTCGGCCGATGGCTCGCACAGCGTGACCCGTTTTCTGCCGCAGAAAAAGAAAAGGTCACAATCATTAACAAACACGTCTTCGAGGAGAGTTTCTATTCGTTTTCCTTTCCAACAGAAACGTCATTGGGCAGCTGCAGCATTTTACCTGCCACTTCCTCCTCAGGATGTACTTCTTCATCCTCTCCTTGGAGAGCTTCTTGGCCTTCATGGTGTTGGTGTCCTGCTTCAGCCAGGGGTGTTCATAACACCGAGCGCAGGTCAGCCGAGCCCTGAGAGACAACCACACTCATTCCTGTGTTTCACCGGGTCCGGAAAATGAATCCAGTGCTCAAGTGCCTGAAACCATTATTCTCTGTAATGGCCAGCAGAGGGCGACTCCACTGGTAGTTTCTATAGAAGTCTGTAAGAAATTGACTCTATCTCCTCACTTGATTGCTGCAGCTCCGCGTTGGATTTACAGTTGGTTTCAGGTTTCAGGACAGTTTGATGTAGTGTAAAAGAGATTATCTAGTTCCCCAAATGACTTTAAATGAACTGGAAGATTAGCAACAATATAACCTGCTAAGATAGCTGTCTCTGTCGTGTTTTAGGACTATTCGTTGACTTGATTCTATTATTTTCGTCCAGTATTTGCTATTATAAATGTCATTTTGTGTTACAAGCCGCAGTTAGTTCACTGCTTCCCTCCTTACTTCATGTCTTTCTTCAGCAGGTAGGTGATGAAGTCTTTGGCGTTGTCGGAGATTTCGTCGAAGGCCTCGTCCTCAAAGTCCCAGGTGGCCGAGGTCACGTTGGACAGAGTCTCGTTGTCGTTGTCGCCCATGAAGGGAGACAGACCGCTCAGCCTGAAGGAGACACGCAGGGCTAACTGAACCCGACTCAACCAGGCTGAAGCTAACTGAGCTAACTACCTCACAGTCTTCACTAAGTAGAATACAACCGTAGATTCAACAAGCTTAAATTCTAAAGTGTAATATTTCGCTTCGCCCGTCCCCACCCTGCCTCTGATTGGCTAATACTCATTGTCTTTGCTGCTTGAGTTGGTTTGGTTTGGGCGTGGAGGATGGTGATTGGTTAGAGTTTGGGTAAGATTATCAGGGTAAGCCAATCAGAAGCA
>NC_061528.1:675000-677500 GCF_022379125.1 Scophthalmus maximus
CTCCACCACCGTCGCATCACTGAGCTTCTCCAAGAACTCCGGCACCTTCCCTCCGCCGCCGCCGCTCCTCGTCTCACTAATCCCTCCATCCACACAGTTGTTCACCGCCGTCTTCTCTGGCTCGCCGTTTTTCTCTGGGTTTGCCGGCTTCTTTTTGTTGGCGAGGACGGACCTGAAGTCGGCGGCGTTCTTTTCAGGCGTCTCGTTGCTGCTGACGGCGCCCTTCTTCCCCAGCACGGCGCGGAAGTCGACCTGCTGCGGGGCGTTCCCCTTGCGGTTGTCCTCCATCTTGGGCTTGACACCCTTCAGGTTTGCCTTAAAATCCATCTGTGGGTGGCGGCGGTGCTCAGCGGTGGCGGTGGCGAGGCCGGCCTCCCTTGGCTTCACTCCCTGGTTGTTCTTGGCGTGGAAAGCTTGGCGTCCCAGCAGCGAGCGGAAATCCAGCTGCTGCGCCTCCCTCTGTCGCAGCTCCTCTTCGCCACGCTCCCTGGTGTCCACACCGTGTCTGAGGAGGCCTTGGCGAGCGGCAATGGCGATGGGAGAGTCCTGCTCGGCCTCCTGCTTCTTCTTCTTCTTCTCTTCCTCCTTGTGCAGGTGCAGGAGAGGCTGGTTCTCCTTCTGCTCCTCGTTGGCCTCCTGCCACTGCCGACTGACACCACCTCTGCTGCTGCCGCTCAGATCCACGCCTCCTCCTCCTCCTCCTCCTCCTCCTCTCAATGTTGCGGTCCCACCAGCTGCTGCTCCTCCTCCTCCTCTTCCTCCTGCTGCTGCAGGGCTTCACGAACGAGCACAGAGACAGAGAATAAACAGTACTGGGTTAAAGCCCCCCAGAACAAGAGGACAAGCTCCTCCCCCTTAAATCTGGGGAGGGGGGGAGAGAGAGAGAGCGGGGGAATGGACCTCGACTCTAAATGTCCATGTTACATCACGAGTGACTCGACTGCCCTTATAAGGGCATACACCCAGAACTGATGAGGACACACACACACACTCACACACACACACACACACACACACACACATTCGTTGTGCTGATTTCTGTCATGTTACAGTTCATGGTTCAGTGTTGTACTTTTTACAGTGTAAAACTTGGGGTTTGTTTTTTTAAAGTGTAAACATGTTTGTCCTGCTCGGAGACACAGAGGAAACAGACTCTGATTGGTTCAGTCGATAAGGACGGATTAAGAAGCTTTTTCTGAATATAGGACAGACGGATGGATGATGCATGGATGATGGACGGATGATGATACCACTTTATCCATCAAGTGTCACGGGGGGTCTCACCTGTCGTCCTCTCCTCCTCTCCTCCTCACTGTCTCTCCACCAGTGACAGACAGATGGGCCACAGCTGTGCACTCACCAACATTGTTCCTGACAGACAGACAGAGAGACAGGTGAACAGACAGACAGGGGGACAGAGAGAGAGACAGGTGAACAGACAGACAGGGGGACAAACAGGTTCATGTTTGTTTCTGATAATAAACACTTTAATAAACACAATGAGTGAAAACAGATTTGATAAATTTGAGAAAAAGCTTCATGAGTTGGATGAAAAGATTATGGGAGGGGGAGGGGGAGGGGGAGGGGCCTCCCAGTTTAATCCTCATCTCTACACTGTGAACCACAGGATTATGTAGCATGTTGCTAACAACAACTTTCTGCTTGTATTCATGTTTCTGTCAATACACATGGATCAGTCTGACCTCAGGCTGATCAGGTAGTCTCCAGAGTGATGCCTCTTCACTCTCCTGAGGGGGGAGGAGACGAGGAGGAGACGAGGAGGAGACAGAGAAGGAGACATTCAGTAAATGAAGATCAGCTCTGTGCAGGTTTGTGGGCGTAGAGATCGTTGACCTGATGAGCAGCGAGACAACGTCCTCCTTCTGCAGCAGCTCGTAGTCCTCTCCAGAGGTCAGAGGTCGGCCCAGGTGGGCTCTGGTCCAGGTGTACCGGGGGAACGGGTCTCCAGCGATGGCACACGACAGGAGGACGTGTTGACCCACCGCAGCGCTCACAGGTTTGGGTTTGGTGATGAACCACGGCTGGACGCCGTCCTGAGGCTCTGTGGAGGAACCACCACACAGAACCAGCATCAAAACCATAAACTACCGCTAACACTCCGCAGCAGATCGTTGACTTTGGTCTGGACGGACCGGAGCCTACCCTCCACGGTGAGTCGGGCCTGGGTGTGGTCGTCTCCGTGCTGGTTCCGGGCCCGGCAGCTGTAGGTGCCGGTGTCCTCGGGGAAAACCTCCTGGATCAGCAGAGTGCAGCGGTTCTCCTCCCTGAGCAGGCGGAAGTCCTCGGACTCTGCCACCTCCTGCCCGTCGTGGAGCCACACCACCTCTGGAGGGGGGTCGCCTGAGGGTCATCAGTGTTCGATAAGTAAACGCTGAGCGGAGCCCACGTGTTCGGGTTCACGACACAGAGGTTTCACTAAACGGGTCAAACGGCACGGAGAGTTTTCCAGAACATTTACGGGGGAAAAAACATGCAACAC
>NC_061528.1:687500-710000 GCF_022379125.1 Scophthalmus maximus
TTACCTTTGATTTGTTTCAGCTCTGACAGTAAATACAGACAATGGAGACCTGATTCAAACGGTTCCTGTAGAGCTGACCGACTCGGTTTGTCCTCCACAGACAGAATCCTCTCTGACAGTTGTGCTTGGATTTCCGATCCTTAAACTCCATGTGTTGGATATAAACTACTCCAATAATCCAGATCTTCCTTCAGCTCCAGATGTTGTTTCCTACTCTGGAGGTGACAAACATGTGAAACCTCTATAACAGTCCTGTAACTGTAGGAGCCTTAGATTGTTCCACAGACTGTGAATAAAGATGGACGACATGACGGCTCCTCCAGAGTGAAGCCAAATCATCATGATCGCCCCCTGGTGTCTGGATTATCGTCTTTATATACAGTCAGTGATCATCTTTATATACAGTCAGTGACAGTCAGTGATCGTCTTTATATACAGTCACTGATCGTCTTTATATACAGTCACTGATCGTCTTTATATACAGTCAGTGATCGTCTTTATATACAGTCACTGATCGTCTTTATTTACAGTCAGTGATCGTCTTTATATACAGTCAGTGATCGTCTTTATATACAGTCACTGATCGTCTTTATATACAGTCACTGATCGTCTTTATTTACAGTCAGTGATCGTCTTTATATACAGTCACTGATCGTCTTTATATACAGTCACTGATCGTCTTTATATACAGTCAGTGATCGTCTTTATATACAGTCAGTGATCGTCTTTATATACAGTCAGTGATCGTCTTTATTTACAGTCAGTGATCGTCTTTATATACAGTCACTGATCGTCTTTATATACAGTCACTGATCGTCTTTATATACAGTCAGTGATCGTCTTTATATACAGTCAGTGATCGTCTTTATATACAGTCAGTGATCGTCTTTATATACAGTCACTGATCGTCTTTATATACAGTCAGTGATCGTCTTTATTTACAGTCAGTGATCGTCTTTATATACAGTCACTGATCGTCTTTATATACAGTCACTGATCGTCTTTATATACAGTCAGTGATCGTCTTTATATACAGTCAGTGATCGTCTTTATATACAGTCAGTGATCGTCTTTATATACAGTCACTGATCGTCTTTATATACAGTCACTGATCGTCTTTATATACAGTCACTGATCGTCTTCATATACAGTCACTGATCGTCTTTATATACAGTCAGTGATCGTCTTTATATACAGTCAGTGATCGTCTTTATACACAGTCACTGATCGTCTTTATATACAGTCACTGATCGTCTTTATATACAGTCACTGATCGTCTTTATATACAGTCACTGATCGTCTTTATTTACAGTCAACAGGTGAAAGAGACGACTCACCTGGTCGTGTCTTCTGAAACACCTGAGAACGAGACGTCAGGACAGAAACTCACTAACATAAATGTTCCACACAAAGTGATACAATAAAACCCTGCTCTCTCATTGGTCGACTCACCCTGGACGTGGAGCTCTGCGCTGGCGGTCGCTGTCCCGGCGCTGTTGGTGACCGAACACGTGTAGCTGCCTGCGTCGTCCACACAGACTTCCTTGATCTCCAGGAAGTGAAGGCCACATCGCTCATACACACTGACCCGCTCACAGGACTGAAGCCCCGCCCCCTCCTGAGACAGAACAGACAAACACAAGACTGAAGCCCCTACCTCTGAGGCAGAACAAACAGCCCCAAGCTCCGCCCCCCTCTGTGACAGAACCCACCTTGTGCCATGTGACCCGGGGCTGCGGACGTCCGGTTGCCTTGGCGGTGAACTTCCCGCTCTGGCCCAGCTCAGCGTAGACTCGGCTCGGTTTGCTGACGAACTTGGGCGGACTCTCGCCCCAAATGCTGAGCCTCTTCTCCAGGGCCAGGACAGAAGAGCGGCACCTGGAATCATGGGAAGAGAAAAAACAAAGAGTTGAACAAGAATAACAGAGGACGAGGCAGCAGGAGGTCGTCCTCCGTTTCCATTGTTCACTGCATCTTTATGAACGTATCTCAGAGAGCAGCGATGATCACATCGGCTCCTGTAGAGGTCAGGGTCAGAGGTCAGGAGCTCACCCTGGTGTCATGGAGGACGGGAGGACGAACTTCTTCCCAGAATCCTCTGCAGGGGGAGAAAAACGAGAGCATCAGAGAAGCAGCAGAATGATTGACAGATCAGGTTACAGATCAGTTACCTTCCAGAAGGACCTCCACAGTGACCTGTCTGCTCCCCGCCTGATTGGTCGCCTGACAGGTGTAACAACCCAGGTCCTCCATTCTGACTCCGCCCACCACCAGACTGAAGGTGCCCCGCCCACCTTGCTCTAAAACACAATGGTGCTCTCCACCAACCACAGGCCTCCCCTCTCTGTACCACGTGACCAGAGGCTCAGGATGACCACGCACCTGCAAGACACAGCGCAGGGGTTCGATTAGCGGGTCGACGCCTCTCGGGCTCATGTGCACCCAGATGAAAGGCACATGTTTACGTGTGTGTGTCTGTGTGTGTCTGTGTGTGTGTGTGTGTGTGCAGTTAGTGATGGACAGATGTTTTAACTGTTGGACGACTCCAAAGTCGACTCCCATGAGGCCTTGCAGCAGATCACTAACTCTCCTTGTTCAAGATCTGCCGATGCATTCAGGTGCTGTGGGATTGTACGTTCACAACATTCCTTTCACCAAACATGTTGCCTTCTGGTGTGTGTGTGTGTGTGTGTGCGTCTGAGGGACTGAGGATGCAGTCGGTCATGAGACTGAAGAAATGTTAATCCCTGTGTTCATCTCCTGCTCAGTGAACATCTTCTAAAAGAGTCAAATGCCATGTTTTCAAGTTTTCACATCTCCTTTACCACAAAGGGGTGTGTGTGTGTGTGTGTGTGTGTGTGTGTGTGTGTGAAGCTGCCCAGATGAAAAGTATGACTTATCGTCTCACCTTCCCCTCCAGTCGGGCGTCTCCCCCGAGGGCGACCCGCGCATTGCGGGGAGGGAGGACGAAGGCCGGAGGCTCGTTGCCACGGGAACCACATCCAGGTGATGATGGGCCCGTTACCTTGCAGGAAGCCAATGGAGCCACGTCACTCATCCTGCTGTCGGACAGAGAAAATACAGACTGACGTTGAAATAACATGACTGGAACATTCAGCTTCACTGTGTGTGTGTGTGTTTGTGTGTGTGTGTGTCAGTCACTCACTCAGCTGACCAGAGAAAAGTCCTCGTGCTCTCTGACCTGAAGTGTCGTCGTCGTCGCTGTAACAAACAAACCAAACTATTTGTTTTTCTTCACATCTTGAGAGTTTCCTCACTGAACATGGGAGATGAACTGATCCTCAGTTCTGCGTCGCTCTGCTGGTTCTGATTGTGACACTGGTTCACCGAGTCGTCCGCAGCAGGAGGAGGTGAGGTCCTCCCTCCCTCAGATGTGTATAACATCAGGTCATCGTGTTTCACCTCTAACTCAACTGCTCGGACTGTGACCTGGCGACTGAACGGACGCTGATCAGCTGTTTGCCGTGAATCCAGTCAACTGTGTCTCTCAAGGAAAATTGTCTGTGAGGTTCTGCAGACTCGTGATTTCTCTTGTTTCTAAGTTTCTGAAGTCTTATAGAGCGCAGCAGTGACTCTGCCAATTCTTTGAACAGCTCCGGTTCCGAAAGTGAATTTACCATCCGTTCATTTTCTCCATTGACATCAAATCTTTATATAATGAGTTTTAATCCTGAGCCAAGACGATCAGCTTCGAGATGAATCGTTAGACTCAAACTGAAGAAAAGTCAAAGGTTTATCTTCTTCTTGAATTGAACCTTCATCATCATCATCATCATCACTGTAGAGTTTATATAGTTGATCAGAGTCTTGTGACGTGAAGCGTATAACCACCATAGAGGTCAGTGGCAGCAGTAACTCAGGCCGCGCCCACTCACATCTCGGAGCTCAGAAGTCGTGGTTGGTGGTTCCTCTGACTCGAGGAGGCGTTCGAGTGTCGCAGGTCTGTGATGTCGGGTTCTAAGGTTTAAAACCAGGTTGATTTCAGACGGACTCGCGTCGTCTAGAGGTTCATGTTCCATCGTGTCACGACCTCGCAGCTCGACAGATGAGTCGACCTCTGGTAGTTATCAAATTATGGCTAATGATCAAAATGTCAGTGGAGAATATGAGTGTGGTAACCTCACTGTTGCGCTCTGTAGGGGATGACATCAGTCCATCAGACTGAGCTCGTGTTGTGTTTGAGGACCAGACTGAACAAACAGCAGCCGTCTGCTGTCACACACCAAATATGCTGCTCACATTCTCCCGCTGCCGTACAAGGCTGCAGCCGCCCCACACACTGTGTGAAGTACAGGTTTTATCATTAAACACACACAGCCAGTGTTTCCGTCCCTGGTTCTCTCACGGTTCCACTGGTTCCACATGAAAACACCCTCCGTCCTGCAGAACACGGGTCAAGACCGACCCAACCGCAGACTGAGGGAAACAACACGACTCTTTGAGGCTCTGACTATCGAAGCAGAAATTATAACAGTCACCACTAGGGGGAGATCTGGCCCCGGGGGCCCCTGACCTCCCGAGGGCCCCTGACCTCCTTAACACAAACAGAAAACTGACAGAAAACTTTATTGTTCTTAAAGCTACAGAACTGGTGAACACAGATTTTTATATTTTATCCATAACTGTGTTCATATTTGTATAATCACCTGCAACAAAGAACCTACGTTTTTTCGTCAACTTTGAATGAGTTCATTATGGTGACATTGGTGGACCTGACTTCCTTGTACGCCGCCATGTTGAATACGGTGGCCCAAAACAGACAAAACACTCCGGCATACGTGTTGAATTTGAATTTTCAGCGCTGCCGGAAAACCGGAGGAGGAATCAGCGTGTTGTCGTGTCGGTCGACTGACAGGCTGACGAGTCTGTCAACAATTCACCAAATATAGGATCATACTTATTTTTAATGAGAAAGTTAATGTGATCAATCAAATATAATAAACTATCGCAGCATATTGTGACAGAAAAGTTCAGGGAAGTTCACAAGTGCGTCAGAGAAAACTTCCCATCATGCTCCAGGGTTCATCTGCAGGCCGACTCTTTAATCGGAGGAGATTCCTTCACGTCAGTCGAGCGTTTCACAAACATCCTCTGAGGCCCGACGCTGTTCCCACATGTGAAGTCACACTTTATATGACCAGTCATTTACTTTATATACAGTCGCCAATCATCTTTATGTACAGTCAGTGATCCTCTTCATATACAGTCATTGATTGTCTTTATATACAGTTGCTTATCGTCTTCATATACAGTCATTGATTGTCTTTATATACAGTTGCTTATCGTCTTTATATACAGTCACTGATTGTCTTTATATACAGTCAGTGATCGTCTTTATATACAGTTAGTGATCGTCTTTATATACAGTCACTGATTGTCTTTATATACAGTCAGTGATCGTCTTTATATACAGTCAGTGATCGTCTTTATATACAGTCACTGATCGTCTTTATATACAGTTGCTGATCGTCTTTATATACAGTCACTGATCATCTTTATATACAGTTGCTGATCGTCTTTATATACAGTCACTGATCGTCTTTATATACAGTCACGGATCGTCTTTATATACAGTCACTGATCGTCTTTATATACAGTCGCTGATCGTCTTTATATACAGTTGCTGATCGTCTTCATATACAGTCAGTGATCGTCTTTATATACAGTCAGTGACCGTCTTTATATACAGTCAGTGATCGTCTTTATATACAGTCTCTGATCGTCTTTATATACAGTCAGTGATCGTCTTTATATACAGTCAGTGATCGTCTCTATATACAGTCAGTGATCGTCTTTATATACAGTCAGTGATCGTCTTTATATACAGTCAGTGATCGTCTTTATATACAGTCGCTGATCATCTTTATATACAGTCTCTGATCGTCTTTATATACAGTCAGTGATCGTCTCTATATACAGTCAGTGATCGTCTTTATATACAGTCAGTGATCGTCTTTATATACAGTCAGTGATCGTCTTTATATACAGTCGCTGATCATCTTTATATACAGTCACTGATTGTCTTTATATACAGTCGCTGATCATCTTTATATACAGTCTCTGATCGTCTTCATATACAGTCAGTGATCGTCTTCATATACAGTCACTGATTGTCTTTATATACAGTCAGTGATCGTCTTTATATACAGTCGCTGATCATCTTTATATACAGTCACTGATCGTCTTTATATACAGTCACTGATCGTCTTCATATACAGTTAGTGATTGTGTTTATATACAGTCGCCAATCGTCTTTATATACAGTCAGTGACGTCAACATGTTGGATGAATCTACAGTACAGACACAATAACCTGTTGAGTTCATGTTACAGAGACGAAACAGACAAAATATGTTTGTGTCATTCAAAAGTAAAACATGAGCATTTCAACTTTGGAGTCATGTTTCAAAAGAACTTGAACTTGTTGCTAGTTGCTTTTTAAACAAAAAGAAGAAAAGTTGCCAGAAAGTTGAAAGATAGACAGAGAAAGTTGCTAAATTGGCAACAGTGACGTGGTCACAGAGTCTTTGAACTCAGCACATCGTATGTTGTTCTACGGTCGGTTCTACACTACATTTCTTCTTCTCCTCAAACATCTGGACACATGAACGCATCTGAGGCGCGTGGAGCCCGGGTCACAGCCTGACTCCGCCCACCTGACCGTTCGTTACCAACGCAGCAAGAAACGTTCAGCTTGAATAACAATCTGGTAAATGAGCCGGTTGACGGTGAAGTCAGAGAAAACAAACTCACCTCTCTGCTACGGACACAGATGAAGGAGGACGTGAAGAACGTCTGTTCTCCACTGAGGCTTCACCTGAACAATCAACTCATTCATCAGAGGAGGAGGAAGAGGAGGAGCAGGGGGAGGAGGAGGAGGAAGAGGAGGAGGAGGAGGAGCAGAACGAGGAGGAGGAAGAGGAAGAGGAGGAGCAGAAGGAGGAGGAGGAAGAGGAGGAGGAGGAGGAGGAGAAGGAGGAGGAGGAAGAGGAGGAGGAGGAGGAAGAGGAGGAGGATGAGGAAGAGGAGGAGGAGGAGGAGGAGGAAGAGGAGGAGGAGGAGGAGGAGGATGAGGAAGAGGAGGAGGAGCAGGGGCGGACCGACAGCCCCCGCTGAAGTTTCTCTATTTTCATACACTCAGTTAAATGTGAAGAGAAAAACCAGCAGGACTCGAACTCTGGGCACTGACACCCCAGCTCCTGCCTCACTGGGGCGGGCAGCCACCGCTCAGCCACATCCGACTGTTAGTTGTCCTGGTTCCTCATCGGCATCAGGACAGAAGAAACTTTTCAATGTTTCTGTCCACACTGGACCTTAGTCCATAAAGACAGATGTCATAGAAAGAATATGCTCAGATGTTATTGACAGATGTTATAGACAGATGTAATGGACAGGCGATATAGACAGATGTGTTAGATGTTATAGACAGATGTTATAGAGAGGTGATATAGACAAATGTTAAAGACGGATGTTAGACAGATGTTATAGACAGATGTTATAGACAGGTGATATAGACAGATGTTGTGGACAGATGTTATAGACGGGGGATTTAGACAGATGTTATAGACAGATGTTATAGACAGGTGATATAGACAGATGTTGTAGACAGATGTTGTGGACAGATGTTATAGACGGGTGATTTAGACAGATGTTATAGACAGATGTTTTAGACAGGTGATATAGACAGATGTTGTAGACAGATGTTATAGACGGGTGATATAGACAGATGTGATAGATATTATAGACAGATGTTATAGACAGATGTAATAGACAGATGTTATAGACAGGTGATATAGACAAATGTTAAAGACGTATGTTAGACAGATGTTATAGACAGGTGATATAGACAGATGTTGTAGACAGATGTTATAGACAGGTGATATAGACAGATGTTGTAGACAGATGTTATAGACAGATGTTATAGACAGGTGATATAGACAGATGTTGTAGACAGATGTTATAGACAGGTGATATAGACAGGTGATATAGACAGATGTTCAGACAGATTTTATGTACAGATGTTAAAGGCAGATGTTATAAATGTTATAGGCAGATGTTATAGACAGATTTTATGGACAGATGTTAGAGAGATGTTGTTGACTTCAGACAAACAGGAAGTTCTCTCTCACTTCACGTCCTGTCAAATTAAACGACTGAAGTTGCAGTGAGGCCTCGTGGCCACTAGGTGTCACTGCGCAATGTCTCCTCGTCAGAACACAAAGTAATTAAATGTGACCACAGAGACAGAGAGGAAGTGGCGTTACTTCAAAATAAGAGAGCAGGGTTTGAGTTCACCAAACACCTCAATGTACAAAATAAAAGAAAAACGTTGATATAAAAACATTTGATGAAAGTAAGGATTTTATAAGAATAAAGTATAGTAAAAGAGAAACATGTTGATGAATATTGAATAAGAATACAAAAATAAATGCCTCTGCATAAGAAACATTAACAATAATAAATATCGTATTCTGACGCTCAAGCTTTAATTTGAAAAGGCAAACCGGAAGTGAAGCTCGTTGCAGTCTCTTAGTTTGACAGTCTGGACGTGGTGAAGCAGCGCTGCTTCATTTCTCTGGATCTTCTGATGCTGCTCAACAAACCTGAGGTTTGATCCGGATCAGAACCCGAGAGGTGAGTCCAGACCGAACCGAACCGAACCGGACCGGACCGGACCGGACAGAGCCGAGCTGAGCCGAGTCGAGTCGAGCCGAGCCGGGATAAGAGCAGAACCACAGACAGGCTGCTTCATCTCCTCCTGCAGAGCCGAGTCTTCCTCACCGGTAAGAACCGCGGTGTGTGTGTGTGTGTGTGTGTGTGTGCGCGCGCGCGCCACTCCCTTGCAGCCTCGTGCCGCCGTCATGTACCTGCGGACACGCGCCTCCAGGTGATGTGACACAGTGAAGGTCACCGTGTCTGTGACGTCATTTTAACGCTAGATCCAGATGTTAATGACGTATTCAACAAATATCATACAGAGCCCGAATTATACATTTCATCATGAATGTTTGATAACCACATCTGAGACCATTGTTTTACACCTTGAAATCGATATCAGCCTCAAAAATCAATATCAGGCGGGATCTGATCTGTGTAGGATGGATCTTATGATATGTATAGGTTAGAGATGATATATATATATATATATATATATACACACACACAGTATTCTGAGTACTGCATCAGTCAGTGGTGGACAAAGTATCCAGATCCTTCAGTAAAAATAAAAAATAATTATTCTATTCAAAGTAAAAGTACACAAGTATTATCGGCTTCATGTATTCAAAGTATCAGCAGTGCTGACCCCCGGGGGCCCAGGAACCCGGACCTTGGCCCCGCCGGGCCCCTGGTGAGTGTCTGTTACAGAGACTTTGATTTGTGTGTTTTCACAGACGCAGATGTCGAGTGTCGTCTGACCCAGGATCTGTGATGTCCATCTGTGTGTCCGTGCTCGTGTGACACAGTCAAACCTGTCAGGTGGATCCAACATGGCCGCTGTGCACAGAGCTCAGTCGGCAGTTTCACTGCGTCTGTGTGTCCTGCTGCTGCTGCTGCCGCCTGCTGTGACCGGTCAGTTCCATCATCATCGTCCTCACGTCACTCACCACAGGCCTGATTCATTTAGCCTAGCTTAGCACAAGGACGGAAACAGGGGGAACTGTTAGCCTAGCTTAGCACAAGGACGGAAACAGGGGGACCTGTTAGCCTAGCTTAGCACAAGGACGGAAACAGAGCGGAACTGTTAGCACAGCTCAAAGACTGAATGTTCCCATGATGCACTAGCTCCAGCTCTCACACACTTTGTTCACTTAATGAATCATTTCCGGGAAATTATGACACACACACACACACACACACACACACACACACACACACACACACACACACACACACACACACACACACACACACACACACACACACACACACACACACAAAGACGCCAGCCAGTCTGTTCCAGTTTTTGTGTTTTAGTTGTGATGTAGTTGATAAGATGTAGACACACACACTCCACCTCTCATTGTGTGTGTGTGTGTGTGTGTGTTACCGTAGACTAAACAGTGAGACTCCTCCTGGCTCCAGAAAGTTGGGGGGGGGGCGGGGGTGAAGCTGAAAGCTCAGAAACTTGAACTCCCTCAGTCCTCGTGACCTCAGTGAAGAGACGACGTTTGAAGGCAGCGTTTGACCTGTGGATGGCGCCTGAGGCAAAAGTCACTGGGTCATTCAGGTTCACCGGATTTACATGAAAATGATTTTAAAAATCCTGTGGTGATGTTAGTTTGAACCTAAGTGCAGATTCAGCTCTACGAGACGTTCAGAGGACGTGATGTGATGTTGGGACAGTTGTGCCTGAGGCCCCGCCCCCTGCAGCTGTGTTGTTCCCTACCGGCTCTGCGACGCCACAAAACGACACCACGCATCATCATCTGTCTGACCGTCTGTCTGTGTCTGTCCGTCCATCTGTCTGTGTGCAGGTCTTCAGTCCCAGGACACAGAGTGTGCCTTTACTGACAACCTGCAGGGGGCGGAGCCTCACAGCGGACCAACCAATGAGCTGCGGGGAGTGGTGCGAGAGAACGGCACCGTCCTCTGCAGACACGGCTCCCGCTGCTTTGGATTGTGGAGAAAGAGAGAAGACGGTGTGATGCAGCTGGTGCAGCAAGGTGAGACAGCGACTTCAGGACGAGGCCCCGGAGCCGGACATTTTTATTCATCAATCCACACCTGTCCGTCTACAACATGACAGTGTCTGATTCACGTTTGTTTTTGTTTCATCTGATATTTATGAGTGTGCGGGTCACTGAAGCCCTGAAGTACCTGGTGTAGTGACTCCAGACATTTAAAAGTATTTTTTCCCTCCAGGTTGTTGGACTCACATCGGGGACGAGCAGGAGTGTGTCGGTGACCGTTGCCTGGTAACGGGGACGCCCTCTCAGATCCAGAATGGCACCTTCCGCTTCTGCTGCTGCAGCCGAGACCTCTGCAACACCAACTTAGTAGAGGCCCCGCCCACATCGCACACGCCTGCGCTGAGGCAGATGAAGAAGAGCGACAGGCTGGACGGCAGACAGACAGGTGAGAAGATTTCTCGATGTCACGTCTCCGTGCGAGTGATGATGTCACGGCTGCTTGTTAATGATGACATCACCGCCCCACAGGTCAGCAGCCGCTGAGGCGGGAGGAGATGGCGCTTGTCGCCCTGGTGACTGTTGGCATAGCAGCCATTCTCATCATGGCGCTGTTCCTGGGATACCGCATGATGAAAAGTACACACACACACACACACACTTTAACAAGATTAATAACAATAATTAATAAGCACTAATACCGTGTATGTGTTCAGGGAAACAGAAACACACTCTGTCAGCTCTGGATGTGATGGAGGCGGGGAACACGGAGTCCGCTGTCGACCTAGACGACCTGAAACTGCTGGAGGTAAATCTGACCCCTGACCCCTGCTACAGACCTGAGTTTCATGGATGATGTACTGAACCACTGCTCACGTTGGACCGACTCACCCTTCTTCCTAGTTTGAACTCTTTTTCTTTACCTGGTTGAGGTATGATGACATCACTGTGACATCACTGAGATGAGTCAGGGTTTTTGTGTTGAGCCTTGAAGACTAAAAGATTATATACATGTTGTTATTAGATGAGTAATATGACTTTAAAAATGTAAATTGGTGGATTGTCCCGTGACGACAATAAACAAAACAGCCAATGAAAATATTTAAAGTGAATGTAGTAGAAACGTTACATTTTTGTATTTTAGAGGATCTAGAATTGTACCCTGAGGAACACCTCTGAGTCCGTCTCTCTCTGTCCATCCTCTCTGGCAGCTGATTGGTCGAGGCCGTTACGGCGCGGTGTTTCGCGGAAGCCTCGGCGAGCGCTGCGTGGCCGCCAAACTCTTCAGCGTGGCCAACTGGCAGAACTTCGTCAACGAGTGTGCCATCTACCGCCTCCCGCTGCTGCAGCTGCACGACAACATCAGCCGCTTCCTGACGGCCGACGAGAGGACGGCGGCCGACGGACAGCCGGAGCTCCTGATCGTCATGGAGCTCTACCCGCACGTAAGAGGGCGAGCGATCAGCGTTAGCTGCCCGATGCTAACTTTAGCTTCATTCTGAATTCACATCATCACGAACTCTGCAGCCAACACTTAGTTTTAACTGTAGAACAACCTCTGGATATGAAATAAGGGGAATGAAGTAGATTATTGATTAGCGTCGACTCAACTCGTCCTGTTATTGTTTCGGGAAGAAGAGACGGCGCCTGCTGCTTCCTGTGTGGAGCCACACACACACACACACACACAAAGTTAACAACTTATCTCTAGCTTACATAAACAATTTCAGCTTCCTGTTTATAAGTACACACTGTTACACACACTTACACACACACACACACACACACACACACACACACACACACACACACACACACACACACACACACACACACACACACACACACACACACACACACACACACACACACACACACACACACACACACACACACACACACACACACACACACACACACACACAGTTAGTCCAGGTCATATGAATATCACATGTTCTTCATCATTCTTTAAGCAGCTCAGAGTAAAAAAAAAATGAAAATAACAATGTACATACATAATAGCAGTTAACATGTTATTTGTATATGGAGCTTTATATACATGGTTAAACATAAATCAAGATCAAATATATAAGTGTAAACATGGCAGTATCAAGTTTAAATAAGGACTGTGTACACACCGTGTTTGTGTCGTGTATGTACAGTGAGTCTATGTACAGGTCAGATGTTCAGTGCAGGTTGAGTCTTTATGGTTTTATGGTTTGAACATTGTGGAATTTCACCAGCAGGAAGAAAGGGAAGTTTTTGGTCATTGTTCATGTTCTCAAAATCCTTTTGGGTGTGTGACATCCGTGGGAAGTATTTGTCTCTGATGCCCTGTCTGTCTGTCCCTCAGGGCTGTCTGTCTCAGTACCTGTCTGTCCACACGGTGGACTGGTTGACGTGCTGCAGGATGTGTCATGGTGCGACCAGAGGTCTGTCCTTCCTGCACACGGAGCTCTACCGAGGAGGTTCGTCTGTCGTCTCTTCTGTCCGACTCAGGGACTATTTACAGCCGAGGAGTAACACACAGTCTCTCTCCTGCGTCCCACTCAGACCAGTACAAACCGGCCGTGGCCCACAGAGACATCACCAGCAGGAACGTCCTGGTCCGACCCGACCTGTCCTGCGTCCTCGCTGACTTCGGGCTGTCCATGAGGTTGACGGGACACCGCGCCTGTTGCCCCGGAGACGATGACACCGTGGCTATATCTGAGGTCAGTTCACGTGACGTCGATGACGGTGCAGGTGTAAAAACCAAACAGCAGGTGGAGTGAAAGGTGCAGTCCGTCTGTGTGCAGGTGGGGACGGTGCGGTACATGGCGCCGGAGGTACTGGGCGGAGCTCTGAACCTCAGAGACTGTGAGTCAGCGCTGAAGCAGGTGGATGTTTACGCTCTGGGCCTCGTCTACTGGGAGAGCTTCAGGAGGTGCTCCGACCTGTTCCCAGGTGACTCAACACGTCACACGCTACGCGTCACACGCTACACGTCACACGCTACACGTCACACGCTACACGTCACACACATTTGAAATCCTTCGTCCGTGTGTCAAGGTGAAACGGTCCCAGAGTACCAGCTGGCGTACCAGGCGGAGCTCGGGAATCATCCGAGCTTCGAGGAGATGCAGATCCTCGTCGCCAGAGAGAAATACCGACCGCTGTTCCCCGACACTTGGAAGGAGAACAGCCCGGTAAGTGTTTCTGTCAAATCCAAGTTTGATTTTCATAATTCATTGAAAGTGTTGTGCCGACAGTTTGTTACCGACTTTGTGTTGTTGTGTGTTCAGGTGTTGCGTTCACTGAAGGAGACGATGGAGGACTGCTGGGATCAGGACGCCGAGGCTCGACTCACCGCTCAGTGTGCAGAGGAGAGACTGGCAGAACTCACACTCCTGGTTACACACACCGCCATACACAACCACAGGTACTCACACACACACACACACACACAGTCACACACAGTCACACACACTCACTCACTCACTCACTCACTCACTCACTCACTCACACACTCACACACACACACACACACACACACACACACACACACACACACACACACACACACACACACACACTCAGTCACACTCACTCAGTCACTCACTCACTCACACAAATATACACAAACACAGGTACACACACACACACACACAGTAAATAAAGGATTCCTGATTTCTCTCTCTTCTCTCAGGAATCTGTCTCATGGCAGGTGGACTCCTCAGGTTGGCTCCGCCTCTTCCTACATTGAGGATTTGCAGGTGGGCGTGGTCAAAAATTTCCAGCCGGACGCACATCCTGCAGCAGCGACTGGTGGATCAGAAGGAGCTGAGAAAAACAGAAACTCTATAAACTATGAACGGCAGCAGGTACGTACGAACATACGGAGAAAAGTAACTTTATTTTATTTTCATTATTTCTTATTCATCCCTCTCTCTCTCTCTGTCTGTCTCACTGTCAGAGTCAAGCTCGGTCGTCCACCTCCGACGTCCTGACGCCTTCCACCGTCCTCTGCACCGTCTCAGAGTCTGAACCGGCCGGTGAGTCGCTCACTGATGCTTCAGAAAGCTCATGACAGATCAAGCAGAGCTCACAGCCATTATCCTCTTGTTAGCCTTTTAGCTAACTAACTAGCACTAAACTTTAGGTAAAGCGATGGAAATGTCTTCTTTGACCTGATGATGGTGCTAGATTAAAATTCAGGGGATCACCAAAGTTATTACGGTTCAACCTACGGAGAACATGAACGTATGAGCCACCCCTCACCTTCATGGTGGCATCAGAGGAAAAGTCCGAGAAAGTCCAGGAAGCAGCAACTGGGGAACATGACCAGTGTGTGAAGTGTTGTACTTGTCGCCTGCGTCCTCCAGGTGGCACTTTGTCCGCTGTCCCAGCGTGCCTGCAGCTGACGGAGGACGACCTGGAGGCCACGAAGCTCGACCCAAAAGAGGTTTTCACTTTTAAATGTGTTTCCACGTGCCAACTTCAGACCACGTCAGTGTCCACATTGTTCACGATGTCTGTCTCTACAGGTCGATAAGAACGTGAAGGAAACTTCTGATGAAAACTTGATGGAACATTCACAGAAACATTTCAGTACCGACCTGCTGTTCCACCAGACTCTACACACTCAGGAGGTAAAACCGCTGAGGTAACTCACTGAATACGTGTAATGTGGCTGCTGCTGAACGCACAGTGAGCTGAGATCTGTTCCCGTGGTTCCACCAGGCAAACAACTCTGTGTCGACTCCTCGAGGGGAACTTGGGGGTCTTGGTGGCATTGATGCCCCTCCTTCCTCCGCTGTCCACCCCCTCCCCAAACAGCAGAACTTACCCCAGAGACCCACAAGCCTCCACTTCCTCCCCAAAACCAAGAAGACCTCCTCTGCCTCCTCTCGACTGAAGCTGGGAAAGCTCAAGTCAAACAGCCGACAGGTAGGATCTGATCACACGAGGTAGAAGCGTCTTAATGGGGTCTTTGACTATCAGTGACTTTCTATTGACTCATTAACCATATAAGGGCAGATCATGGTGCCATAAGTCCTGGCAGTTCTCAGAAGAACATAATCAATATCTTTACATTGTCTAGCGATCACTGAAGATGTGAAATCTCACCATCATGGATCCTGTGTGGCCCTTGAAAACTTGACATATTGGTTTCTAGCCCCCTCATTTTAATGTTCAGGTTTTTCGGTCAACCTTCGGTCTATTCTTTCTGGAAGATGTTTCCATCTATATCCTTTGTGGTCTGGTATTTCATCAATCACAAACCCTAATAGTTTATTACGTCTCTAATTCAGACTGTACTGTGTTTCAGGTGGAAACGGGCGTTGCTAAGATGAACACAGTAACAGTCGCAGCAGCAGTGGAGCCCCACCTGGTTACCACGGTGACCAACAACACCAGCACAAGAGGCAGTTTTGCAAGTGTGAACCGAGTCACCTCAAGAACGGTGGTCACCAGCAGCTGTAACGTCGGGGTCCCCACCCTGGTGATGAATGGATTGATAGGCGGAGGTCGAACCAACCCGGCAGGACCACACCTGGAGGACGACGACGACAGGGAGGGAGGAGGGATGATCAGAGAACGAGACGGCGATTTGAACCTTCTCAACTTCAGTCCTGATGAACACGAACCACTGCTGAGGAGAGAACAGCCTCCCGCCGAGAGCCAATCCCCTCCTCGTCCACATCATCCGACACAGGCTGGAAACGTCCTGTCAGGACGAGGCTCGAACTCCAACAACAACAACAACAGCATCGCGTTGGCATTAGGGGTCAAGATCCAGGGTTCAAAGGTCAAACCTGAAAGAATGAGAGGTTCAGCGGTCATTCAGGACAGAGGCATCATCACACCGGAGCCACCCGGGGCAGGTCTAAAGATCAGCAGATCTCCCGCTGATGTTCCACTTTCAAATCTGGAAAATAAAATGTTGCTTTCAGTAGCTACATCTGGCCACACCTCCACACCACAAGCCCCTCCCACTGCTGAGGTTAGAGGTCATGGCTCAGATACAGGGCCATGTCTCCAGAAACCCCTTAGTGCAGAACCAGTGTTGGCCTCTGGAGAAACCCAGAATCCAAAGGCTTCTCTTCTTCGTTCACGAGCACAAGACCGAGCATCTGAAGTGTCGGCCTCAGCTTCAAAAGTCGTAGATTTACATACCCTAACCCAGGACCGGGAACCTTCCCCTGCAGGAACTCTGAGAGCTACAGCCGAAGATCCAGAATCTCCTGTTGGGAACCTGGAAGCTTGCCCCGTAGAGGTTCCAGCTCCAGAAACTCATGTTTTGGAATCTCAAAATTCCGACACCACAGATCTGCATGAAGCTTCAGCTCCAGATCAGGTGAACCAGCCCAGAGCCAGGAGGCCCGAGCGTCCCCGTTCTCTGGACCTGTCGTCATCCTTCAGGTCCTCCTCAGGTGAGTTGAGATTCACACTATAGTAACTTCCAGTGGGGTCGGTACACCTGTGCTAAAGATAAACAGTATGACCCGTGATTTTAATTCTTTAAATACATCCATGAGATTTCTGTCTTTCCGTCTCCTCTGCTCCTCAGATGATGTTTCTCTGACAGACAACAGCAGCCATAGTGCTTCAGGAGAGAAAATCAAATGTCGTGTCAAGACACCGTACACGCTGAAAAAATGGCGTCCAGCCTCATGGGTTGTTTCCACGAATACGGCTCTCGACCCGGACTTCGAGTTCAACACCATTGACATCAGCAGCAGCCACACCCACGTTTCTCCTGGTCCTCATAGAGCAGGAAGTGTTCCCAAAATCAACCAGTCAAAATCCAGCATGGCGGTCTTTTTGGTTGGTGGCGGCGGACACACGGCGACCACAACGTCCAAGCCTGATGGGATGACTCGCTTCTAATGTTTGAGATTTCCTTTTACTTAAAGGAGAGCAGATTCATTTTTTCACTTCTTTGTCTTCCTTCGATTTTATTGTGGAGAAGAGATCAAGGTTCGTTCAGGGGAAGAGGCCCACGAAAAACTTCATCTCCAACAAACTGAAGGAGTTGTTCCAAACCAAGGGCTGGGATTGTTCAAAACACTCGCCTGAAAACTTTTATTAGTGCCAACTGGCTCTCTCCTGTTACCACCTGACCTCAACCGATCAGTCTTTACAATACCACGTAGCACAAATGCCCTTAATGTCTCAAATATTTCCTGTTGCTTAGGTTTATTGGCTCATGTTGTAACTCGTCTTGTGTCACTGGTGGATTGGGCATTAGTTCTGAGGCTTGGCCATTACCCTACAAGAGAAACCCAGGATTCTTGAAGGTAGATGGCGTCTCTGATGGTGGTCACGTGAAGGAAGTCTGATCCTCTTGCCTCTGGACGATTGGCTCCTGTTGTGACTCAAGTGAGTCTTTTGGTCAGTTGCTACCGGAAGGAGCCTTGGTCTCTGTTGGTTGTTGAGTGGAATACGTTTGATTCCACAGACTACGCCTTGGTCTTTCAACAGGGTCAGCTATTCTTGTCGTTGACTCTGTTGGAGGACTGAACTCGCACAAAGTCTTGAAAACCAAAATCTGGCCAGTTCTTCTTGTTGCCTGTGGATGTAGATGCATGTGGTCATGATCCTGCCTGACACTTCAAAATGTGTTTCTGTTGGTGGTGAGGCGAAGGAAGCTCCTCTCTTGGAGATGTTTGGACTCCTGCTGTGACTCGGCTTGTGGCTGGTAGATGTAGTGAGTCGCTGGTCAGTCAAGTCAAATGTCAGATTCTTTTATGCACCTTAAACAAAGTCAGTTATTTAGGAATCATTATAAAAAGGGACGTCTAGTGCAATTACAGATGAATCACTGACTTATCACTAATTTAGGACATTTCTTCTTTATGTTTGTGTCTTTGTCTAATATGATTATTAGAGATTTTACTTCACACTGATTCGAGCTATGCAGTCAGCTTGTGACGCCTCCTCCTGTTTGGCTCAGAAGAGTTATATGATATTAATTCTTTCCTCTATGAGTTGCCTTGCGAGGTTTTGCTGTCACCACCCTGACAGGTCCGGCAGGACAGAGGAAGTCCAGTAGAGTTTTTGGAAAGTTTGTTGAAAGGAAAAGAAATGAAAACATGAGCCACGGTCTTGAAGAGCTCATCAAAACCTTCAAACCTCGGCCACGAACAACCTCTGCAACATCAACGGTGCCGATGGCTGCAACGCTGCCTCTGTTCTGGTTGGTTTGAAGAGGATGCATCTGTCTGAACTCTGACATGTTCTGCTGTTAGTCACTGAATCCCTCCAGTTGGATCAGTCTGATGCTTCTCTGATCGTCTGGCAGAGTCTGAAAGTGTGAATGGAAGAAGGATTGTGTTGAGAACGTGTTCCACATTCATATGGTTTGGTAACTTCAGCATCTACAGTATATCCACCTGGTGCAAAGCACTTTATTTTAGTATCCACATTATAAACTGGAGTTGAAGACGCTGACAATGAAATAGTTTATTTAAATCCACACAAGTGATGATCTGGGTTCTAACATGGATCCTTAGTTTATAACAATTTATATTATTCATGTTATTTTAAAAAGTATATGTATCAAGTCGTGAGTGAAATGTTGAGTAGTAAGTACGATTAATTGAAGTTGAATATTTTTAAATTTCAGATTTCTGAATGGAGTTTGGTGATGTTGCAGAACCAGGACGTAGTTATCAAACGGTTAAGTGTCACTCATTTTTTTTTCTTATTTCCTTAAACGAAGCAAAACCTTTAATTAAAACAATATTTATTAATACAAAGCATCTGATCAGTCCATAGTTTCTCTGAATGAGTGATTTTGTAAAGACAAGTTGTTTTGTTCTATACTTTGATTTTGTGACACGACTAATATTTTAACCATTTTCGCATAAAAGACAACATTGTGATGTCAAACTGGTCCACGACCACGTAGCTACATGTTGTCATTTTCTATCATACTGTTACTTTAATCCTATTGAATTTAAAATGCCTTCAAACATCAGTTCCTGTTTGTTAGTTTTGTATTTTTACTGTTTGTACCGTTCACACAGACAACTTTTGTTTGACATGATGATGATGTGGAAGCTAACTTTGACCTGTACCGCAGCCAGACACCAGGGGGCGATCGTGATGATTTGACTTCACTTTTTGATGCTGACATCTTGTTCATCTTTATTTACAGTCTATGACTAAAACTAAGAGATGCCTTCTTAGAAACACAGATGGATGGAAGGAAGACTTAACAGTTGTTAAAGAGACACACACCTGCTCAGCGCCTGACACTTCCTGTGTGAGGTTCAGACGCAGCCTCTTCTCTCCAGGTGTCGTCCTGGGCTCAGTGACTGTGGAGTCGATCGGTTGTCGAGTCGAGTCGAGACCAATGTCTCCACGACGTTTTCCATCCGACCTCAGACGTCGTAGACTTGATCAAGAAATGCTTTATGAGGTGAAACTTGTTTAAACCTTGTGTCTTTGACTTCACAAACCATCACTCAGCTTCAACAACACGTTTATGTTCCTGTTAACTGGTCCAGACACACGTGCTGATCCTGAAATGTGGATTATCCCTTTAAAGTCCTACAGTGAATCTTATATGGTTGTCATAGTCACAAAAAATGATATCTGTATGTCATCTGTATTATAACTACATGTAACCACCTGAAGCTTCTTGCATGAAAAAAAAATCACATCAATTCAAACTTATTCATTTTATGACATCTGTACTGAACATTTTTTTATTCTGCCTTTTTAATATCCAATATCCATATCAGTGTATGAAATAAACTTTATGAAGTGTACATGACGTTCACCTGCTGGTTGTCGTGAGGCCTGATGGTCGGTTCTGTCTGATCATTTGTATTACTGTATATACATTATTATACCAAACATCACACACAGGATGTTGTTCACAGCAACAGTCTCATCATTAAACATCGAGCAGAGGATCCAGTGTGTCGGCGTTTCATTCATGCTGAGGAGCGAATGTCTGTGGTCGTCCAGAGCGACACAACCCCAGACTCCCAGAATGCCGTGGGGCAGAACAGCAGCTCGACAGCGCCTCTTCAGAAGAGAGGAAACATTGCACATAACTGTATATACATTAAGAGCTTCAACAGTTAACCGTTTAGTAATCGACTACTAAATCAATCGGGAACTATTTTTGATAATCGATTAATCGGTTCAAGTAGTTTTTCATGATGAAAAAGTCAAACTTCTCTGATTTCAGCTTCTTAAGTGTGAAATCTTCTGGTTTCTTTGCTCCTCTGTGACAGTAACTGCAGATCTTTGGTGTGAACAAAACAAATCATCATGTTGGGGTTTTGGGAAACACGATCCACATTTTTCACCATTTTATGAACCAAACAACTGATCGAGAAAATAACCGACAGATTAATGGATGATGAAAATTATCGTTAGTTGCAGCCCTGGTGTAAAATAGCAGAGTCCAGGACACAGGAGTGGCAGTGTGTGTGTGTGTGTGTGTGTGTGTGTGTGTGTGTGTCTCCCTCTAGTGGACAGGAGACAGAACTGACCCTCAAGTCCCACTCGATTAATCATTTTGTAAAACAACCGAGACCTCGACAAAGGAAGATCTGTCCACAACATTGACCATATACCATTGACGATATGTATATACATATATCATATTATTATATAAATACAGTCTCTATACAGGAGGAGCTTGGATCTGCCGCCGGTCAGATTTAGGTCCCGCAAAAGTCAGTAGGAGTGACACCTCCTGTCCGGTTTGAAGCTGTGTCGTGTGCGCCGGGTGCCGCCCGACTCTACCTGCAGGTCCCGGGACCGGGACCGGGGGACGAGGTGTGGATCACATTACCTGGATCCTGATGAACGGGGGTGAACACGGGCGGGTCCGACCTCTTCCTCGGAGCGTGTGTCTCTGTGAGTACGCGCCATCTTTGTTTTTTGAATCAGCCAATCATCAGGCCAGGAGGGTCTGCGTCATGAGGGGGTGTGGCTCGCCCAGCGCGTCATGTGACTCACGTAGACTTCTTGGCGCGCAATGTGAATCCATTACTTCTATGTAGTTAGTCAATAGATGTATAGTTCTAGTCAGTTAATAGATCAGATTCGATTCAGATGTGCTGATAATAAACAATTTGATTATTTAAACTGATCCATTCTGCTGCTGCTCACTTCAGGAGCTGAGGGTATTCTGCCTTTTTAATACCCAATAATAGTATTTAAACTGTATGAAGTGTACATGACGCTCAACTGCTGGTTCTCATGAGGCCTGATGGTCGGTTCTGTCTGATCATTTGTATTAATGTATATACATTATTATATTTCCATCATTATGTGGGTTTCTGTCAGAATATCCTGATGGACTGAATGTAACATAGATAACTTTCGATGGATATGTGGAATTGCAGAAATACATCTTCATCGCAGCTTTGTTGAACTCTGTTCTGTACAGCGTCACCATCTCCCCCAGCTCCTGGTCGACCTTCTGTCTGAGACCCAGGTCACCACGTTTGCGCCGCGTCTCTTCCGGCGTCTGTGTTTTACACCCTGGCCACCGCAGAGTTCTTGCTGCTGTCGGCCTACGACAGATGCGTGTCCGTGTGTGGACCTCTGCAGTGTCCAACTCTCGTGAGGAGGAGAACCGTGAAGGGGTTCTGGCGTCGGCCTGGCTGGTTCCCGTGTGTGAGCTGACGCTGCTGGATGTCTGGTTTCTGAATATCAGAGTGTCACTTGGCTCTGAACGGACTCTTCTGTGACACGACCGTCTGCACGCTGCAGCGCGAGCGCTCCGTGGCTCTTTCCATATTCCTGTTGCTGAACATCGTTCTTCTCCCGATGATCTTCATCCTCTTCACGCACACGCGGATTCTGAGAATCTCCTCCAGCAGCTGTAAGAGAGTCCG
>NC_061528.1:715000-722500 GCF_022379125.1 Scophthalmus maximus
TGAACCTCTCTGAACCTCACTGAACCTCTCTGAACCTCTCTGAACCTCTCTGAACCTCAGTGAACCTCTCTGAACCTCACTGAACCTCTCTGAACCTCTCTGAACCTCACTGAACCTCTCTGAACCTCACTGAACCTCTCTGAACCTCACTGAACCTCTCTGAACCTCACTGAACCTCTCTGAACCTCTCTGAACCTCACTGAACCTCTCTGAACCTCACTGAACCTCTCTGAACCTCTCTGAACCTCCCTGAACCTCTCTGAACCTCCCTGAACCTCTCTGAACCTCTCTGAACCTCTCTGAACCTCACTGAACCTCACTGACAGCAGTGACGCCTGGATGTGAGTGGAACAAGATTCACGCTCGGGTTGAGCAGAGAAGAGACGTGTCGCTCAGACGGAGGAACCAGGAGACGAGGAACCAACAGCATGAGCAGAGAAACGACACACGTGACCCACAGAGGGTGAATAAAGATGGATGACATGACAGCTGCCAAAAGTGAAGCCGAACCTGAGGCTTTATATTTAATGGACAGACATGATAGTGATGTCAATCATTTAACTTTGGCCAAACAGAGTCAGTAAAACATGTGAACGGGAATAAGAGCGACAGCTTCTGAGGACTTCCTGTTCACCGTGACGACTCGGGGGCTGATGGATGTCGAGCCGTCTGCGCCTCACAGATCAGAAGCTCTTTGAAAAACCGCTGAGGCAGAATGACTCACAGGTGGAAACACAGACTGAGGCTCAGTGAAGAAGAAACAGACACAATCCTCTGACGCTCGTGAGTCGACATCAAAGATCCACAAATCAAATCCAGTTAAACCAGATGATTGACGGACGAACAGACGAACAGCTCGTTGACCAGACTCAATAAAACAGGAAGTGACCGAGATCGAATAAATCAGATACGACCAACAAGTGATGGATCACACAGTCTTCAGGGGTCGGAGGTCATTCAGGTCTGGAGGCGTCTGATTCACAGAGATTGAGGATTGAGACACGACATCATCAGATGACAGAAGATAATCTCCATGTAACATGCAAAAACATTCATTCTTTGCTTAGAGTAAAAAAAAGTCTCTAAAAATAATATTAATCCTCTGATTTCTGTTTGCTGGGTTTTTATTTATTTTTGTTCAAACCAGAACCTTCGAGGGACGAAGATGTAGAAACAGAATGTTGAGTATCTGAGACCTGAGTAACCTTTGACCTCTGGTGAGTAAAAAGGTTCCGTGAGGACGACACGCTCAAGACGCTCAGCACGCCACGCTCAGCCCCCGTTAGCTCCCTTTAGCCTGTCTGCCGCCGCCGCCGCCGCTGAGGTCCGACCTTCACCTCTTTCCTCACCCGCCTCATTAGTGATGCAACACGTGATCTTGTAAAAGGGAAATCCTGCAGCGGAGACTAATAAATCCAACGCACCTCGTCTGGAAAGTTTCCTCTTCACTTCCTGTTGAAACGTCCTGTGGAGCTTTTTTACGCTTTGTAGCTGAGCTTTTTAAATGAGACTCGTCATCACTCATCATTAAAAAACTCCTTCTGTTTACATCACGATCACTCACTGGTTTCACAACCTCTCCCTCTCCTCACTGAGTCAGTCAGTCAGGAAACGTGTCTGATAAAAAACCTTCTGTCTCACAACGTTAACGAAAGAGGTGAAACGAATGAACGAACAAAAGACGAACGAACGAACTCACTGACTTCTAAAGAATCAACCAGTGGAGTCGCCCCCTGCTGGTCACCACAGAGAAAACAGCCTGTTTCTCTGCTGTACTCGGCCCTGATTGGCCGACGTGACCCTCGTCCAGGATCCGTAACAGAAGCTGGAACGACTGATAAGAACCGGAGCAGAAGAGATTTGATGTTTTCACTGAAACATTGAGTTTTAAATATCTGCAAAACATCCAGAAACGTAACAGACTGATCCTGTAATCAGACTCTGGAATACGGAATGAGAAGCATCACAACACACACACACGCTGCACTGTGCTGACAGATACATCTTTCATTTCAATACATTTCATATTTTTGCTGCTGAGCAGATTTGCAGCAGGGTTTTAAATCTGTGTGCATTGTGGGGCTGACCAGACAGGGTTGCCTGGCAACCCCGTCACAGGCGAGTGATGGGGGGATGGGGGGGGGGATCAAACAGCAGCTGAGTAGTGAACATGAAACATGTTAATACGTCTCAGAGTCTCAGATCAGAGACGGAGCTTCATGTTCACGTTACGTAACCCGACTTAACCTTTCTTCAACATGTAAAGTATGATTCAAATCCATGTCACGCTTATCATCTTAATAAATAAATACGAAATCAAAGACTGGCCAGTTCATCTTCGTCTGGTCGCCGTGGAACGAAGACGTTCAACTGATCCACATGATCCAGGAGAGGACGCGTCTGTACGACGTTACAGAGAAAACGTTTCCGAAAGGGGTGAACAAAGTGCCGCCCCCTGCTGGTGAGGAGAGATAATCCTGTCACGCAGGCGCCGGACGTACGAGCCAGTCGGCGTCTTGGTTTGTTCTTGTTGCGACCAGACGTATGTGACGAGAGCAGACGCGTCTTTGTCGATGTGAGTTGTGTGACATCGTGGTGGCGTGTCCCCACATTTACCGACAGGAAGTGTTGGCGACGCTTTGCCTTCACTGCTAGTCGTCGAGATGTGACTGATAAGAACCAATCAGAGAAGAGAACGTGAGGCGTCGTCAAGTTTCCACAATAGCCTGGAAAACTCCGGAATGCCAGGTGTTACCATGGCAACTGTGATGAGAGTTTTAAACTAGAATGTGGTGATGGGGGCGGAGCCTGAGTTCACTTCCTCTGTCACTGAACCTCACAACGACACAGAGCTGCTGTCGTGCTAATGAGGGAACTCCTACTGTGCGTGTGTGTGTGTGTGTGTGTGTGTGTGTGTGCGCGTGTGTGTGTGTGTGAGGGCGTTGAGATATTTAAACACAGCAGCTGTTTCACAGTCGGAGGTTAATGTGATAAAGTTCTCAGAAAACCAACAACGTCAAACTCTCCCTCCCCCCCCTCTCTCTCTCCCCCCCTCTCCCCCCCCCTCTCTCTCCCTCCCTCCCCCCCCCCCCCCCCTCATTACCCAGAAGCCCCGTGTTTGCTCACCTGGAGCAGCCTGTTGAGTCACAGATGAAACGTTTGTCCTCTCGTTGAACTTTCTAACCTCGGAAAAAAACCTGCAACGTAGAAACTTGTTTGTTAAGGACACATTCAGCGACTGGTGTAATATTATTTTATAATGATATCTAATGATGTTGGGGGGAGGATGTTGTTTTGGCCTCTGAAGGCGGAGGCCGGTCGAGAGAAGCGTGGACGAGAGAGAACCAGGGTTCAAGATGGAGCTGAAGTGTTGTGGTTCACAACCACGCCTATAATTTCCTGGGGAAAGTCTCCAGTTGCAGTTTCTTTCATTTCCTGTGTGGAAACAGATTCGCTGAGTTGCATCATGAGTGAACAGTGACTCATCGTCATCAGAGTCTTTCCACCGATCAGGCAGCTTCATCATCACATCTCTTTTACAGGTGGCCTCTCGTGACCCGTGTGTCTTCAGCCCAGAGGAGAAACGGATCCTCGTGTTGTGATTTCCAGCTCGGCAGCTGCTCGTGTGCTCGGGGGGAAACCAAACGTCGCTGCCAGTGATTGACCCCCCCCCCCCCCCAGATCCTGCCCCTCATCTCCCTGGCAACGACCTCCTGACCCCCGCCAGCTCTCTCACTGTAAATCCACATCACTGACACAGATTTCTGTTGCCTCCGTGTCACTGGTCTTATTGGATCAGACAGATGAAATGTGGTTGAACTCTGCAGTGACCAGTCACATGTGGGACACAGATTATTAACGAGGGAGCAGAGGTGAGATCATAAACTCTGGTTTGATGTTTGTCTCGTCCCGAATCCGTCGACGCTCGACTCGGTGACGTCTGGATACGAGTTGAGACTTGAAGTCTTGTTGTTTGTGTGGACTCCACTCTGGTTCAGACGGATCCTAACGAAACATCTGGATCCAGTGGATTTACTTTGTGTGTCTTTTGATCCTCGTGTAGATTCTGATCTCATGAGGTCTGTTACCGTCTCCACCAGGCTCTAACGGGACGAACGGCAGAGGAACATCTGTGTGGAAATGGTTGGAGATATTGTACTTTTGGAAAATGGCCCCAAACGTTAACGTGTAATGAAATGGGTCCGAGAACGGAGCCTTGAGGTTCTCCACAGTTACAAACCAGTGAGAGCAGCGAAGCCTCGACCTTCACGACTTCTCTTCTTTCACTCGTTTCTATTTGTTGTTGTCAAGTGAAATGTGTCTGGCTCACGTTACCCAGCATGCAGCAGTGTGGACCTCTGTCTCTCAACCATCCAGAGAATCTCCTGCAGTTCCTCTCCCTCCTTTATTTAGGTTCTGTAATCGACTCCACATCAGTCTGTCGGAGGATGAGAGGAACATCTGAGGCCTGTGAAGGATCGTGAGATTGTAATCAGCTCCACTGAACTGTACTGAATAAGAACAACCACTTCATACTGAAATGTGATTTGTCGCAGCTGTTTCTAAGAATAAAGGTTTGTTTGAAAGTCGTGCTTCACTCTCAGTCTGTGGTTTGTTCTTACAGTAAGTGATGCAGACGAGGAAGTGACGAGCTGCGACGAGTCGCTCGAGTGATTTCTCAAGAACAGACCAGATTTACCTCCAGGACTTTCTATCTGGTTTCTGTCGCAGGTGTTTTACTCCTGCGCGACGGAATTTCCCGGCTTGGGATCAATAGAGAACCTGCTTTATTTGATTTCAGATCATCCGATCATCGGATCATCAGATCATCTCAGATCATCATCAGATCATCAGATCATCTCAGATCATCAGATCATCATCAGATCATCAGATCATCTCAGATCATCAGATCATCATCAGATCATCAGATCATCAGATCATCGTCAGATCATCATCAGATCATCTCAGATCATCATCAGATCATCAGATCATCTCAGATCATCTCAGATCATCTCAGATCATCAGATCATCTCAGATCATCTCAGATCATCAGATCATCATCAGATCATCATCAGATCATCATCAGATCATCAGATCATCTCAGATCATCAGATCATCATCAGATCATCATCAGATCATCAGATCATCATCAGATCATCAGATCATCATCAGATCATCATCAGATCATCAGATCATCATCAGATCATCTCAGATCATCTCAGATCATCTCAGATCATCATCAGATCATCATCAGATCATCATCAGATCCTCATCAGATCATCAGATCATCAGATCATCATCAGATCATCAGATCATCATCAGATCATCTCAGATCATCTCAGATCATCAGATCATCTCAGATCATCTCAGATCATCATCAGATCATCTCAGATCATCTCAGATCATCTCAGATCATCAGATCATCTCAGATCATCTCAGATCATCTCAGATCATCTCAGATCATCTCAGATCATCAGATCATCTCAGATCATCTCAGATTCTCTCATTCTTCTCATCTCTGCTTCTTCAGTTTCCTGAGGTGTAAGAAACAAAGCTTCATCACATGTTTGGTTCAAAGTCACAGCTTCAGGATTATGATCTGCTGACGGGCGAGTCAGGACGTGTGTGTGTGTCACACGTGTATAATCACACACTTCTCCCCTCACATAACTCCACCCCGTGTCATCACCTTCCACACGTGTTTCGCAACCGCTGATTTCCTGAAACATCATCGAGAAACGTCAGATTAACTGGAAAGACGGAACAAATATATCTTGTGAATGACAAAGTTGCAACAGGAAAAGAGGAGGGATGTTACCTCAGAACTCCAGGTTCAAACAAATCAGGTTAGAAAATAGAAGTCAGAGATCTGCTGATGGGAGGAGATGAACTCCTGTTCCTGTCGTTCAGTGTGATACTGGAGGAACCTCCAGAGGGCACCAGAGAGCTCCGACTCCGTGTCAACAAACATGCGACGTTAGTCATGAGTTTGTGTAAATTGTTGTCTGTTGCACAGAGATCGTCGCCTGGTGGAGAAACACGAGCGGCCTCCGACTTGTTCCCATCAAGTATTTGCATGTTTCCCTCGTTGACGTCTGAACTGAGGCCGATCTGTCACCTGATACTCCGACAGGTCACATCATTGACCTCTGCAACATGTGATGTCACTGAAAACTGTGACTGGACGAACCAGTTCAGATAATATGATTCTTTCCAAATCAAATCGGTGTCGTCATGAGTGAACTTGGACTTTTCCTCTGATGAAACAACCTGTGATCTCTGTAACTTCAATCCAGGGACTTCATCGTCTTTCCCCCATTACAAATGATGAAGTGAAATATTATACACATCACGTAACTGGAACAGTGGAGTGGTTCCAGTCAGGTCGTACTGTACGTACAGAGATTATTCTTGTACGTCGCAGTCGACTTTAATGATAAAATCATTTGATATGGAGACTTTTGTCTTCAGCCTCTTTGTTTCTCAGTCGTCACGTCACCTCACATCATCATCGTCAGCTCTTATGGTCCAGTTCGCCGCAGCATCAGAACAGATTTATTGGCTGTCGTGGAAACAGAAACAGATATTGATTTAGTGTTTTCACTAACATTCGCCGGTCGACGACACCGGAGCTTCTCCACATCCTCCCGCTGCAGAACTGTTGTAAAGAGGAGCCGCCGGACAGGCACTGGATTTACATCCTCCCCCTCCCTGACCCCTCCCCCTCCCTCCCTGACCCCTCCACAGCCACAGCACAAAGGGAGGGGGGGGGAGGGGGCTCTTATCTCAGACCTGGGCCTGAATTGAAATGCTTCCCTGGGAAACCTCCACTCCAGTGGGAAAGGACAACAGATCCTTTGTGTTGTTCCTCTTCCCCCTTCAACCCCCACAACCCCCTTCGTGTCAGCCCCCCCCTCTTTGAAACCCCCTCCGTCCTCCACCTGTAGCGTCCGTCCCGCTGTGAGATCGGACTCGCGTCTCTCTCCCTCCCACCTGTCCCACGTCGTAGTGGCTGCGTGGACGAGCTCTTGTTCTGGGCCGTGTCCTGCTTCACCTCAGGTTGTGTATAGCTCTACAGACGTGGCCTCCAACGCTCCCGTGAAGGTCCGTGGGTCGTCACTGACGGCTGCTGCAGGCGCCGGCGTCTCTTTCACAAGGTGCGTTCGTCTCCTCAGCAGCGCTGGACGAGGCTCTGGAAGCATTTCAGTTTTATCAGAAGACTCACATGAATATTTGGACTTTGCACAGATGTTATGAAAATCAATGTGCCGCTCCTGAATGCACCGAGTCCCAGAGTTCAGTTTCTCAATGTGTTTAAAAGTGCAGGAGCTCCTGACACATGAACACGTCTCGATGACTCATGGAGAGCAGCTCGCTGTGTAACTGAAGGGTCGGAGGTTGTGACTGTGAAACAAGAGGAGACTCGTTCAGACCTCGCGATCATCCAGAGCTGCTGAGTGTGAAACACAAACACTCTGGTTGGATGAACATCACACGTCA
>NC_061528.1:725000-740000 GCF_022379125.1 Scophthalmus maximus
CCTCCTCACACTCCTCTTCCTCCTCACTCTCCTCTTCCTCCTCTTCCTCACTCTCCTCTTCCTCCTCACTCTCCTCTTCCTCCTCTTCCTCACTCTCCGCTTCCTCCTCATTCTCCTCTTCCTCACACTCCTCTTCTTCCTCCTCTTCCTCCTCACACTCCTCTTCCTCCTCACTCCTCCTCTTTCTCCTCTTCCTCACACTCCTCTTCCTCCTCACTCTCCTCTTCCTCCTCTTCCTCACACTCCTCTTCCTCCTCACACTCCTCTTCCTCCTCACTCTCCTCTTCCTCCTCTTCCTCACACTCCTCTTCCTCCTCACACTCCTCTTCCTCCTCACTGTCCTCTTCCTCCTCTTCCTCACTCTCCTCTTCCTCACTCTCCTCTTCGTCACTGTCCTCTTCCTCCTCTTCCTCCTCACTCTCCTCTTCCTCACTCTCCTCTTCGTCACTGTCCTCTTCCTCCTCTTCCTCCTCACTCTCCTCTTCCTCACACTCCTCTTCCTCCTCACTCCTCCTCTTCCTCACTCTCCTCTTCCTCACACTCCTCTTCCTCCTCACTCCTCCTCTTCCTCACTCTCCTCTTCCTCACACTCCTCTTCCTCCTCACTCCTCCTCTTCCTCGCCCTGCCCCCTCGCCACAGACTCTCCTTTCCCGCTGACACGGTGATAATGACTTCTCGATATCATCTGCGAGGTGTGAAGCTCGGAAACGAACGGCTTAACCCTCTTTCTGCATATAGAATGTTACCATGGCAACGGAGAATAACCCGTCAGCGTAGAGACAAAGACTCGACTGAGACGGTCGGGGAGACGACACAGATCAGATGTTCCTGATCTTCACCATGTGACTGGAGACTCGTCTCTGATCAGACCTGAAGTCTCACATTTCAAATCTAATTGTTTCAGTAGATTCACTAAAGCAAAATCTGTTTTTTGATGCCTAGCGTCGACCAACAGTTCTGAAGTCAGGTTCCAAAATGGAGGACGGTGTTTTAGATTCTCTGTTTTAATCTCCTGCAGTGATTTCACCCAGACTGTTTTACTGTGTGACTCTGCGTGAGGACACGAGCGTCTGCTTTCGGATGAATCACTGTGAACAAGCTGTTCGTTTAACCTTCACCCAAAACTTTTGATTCCCTGAGTGAGAGTCATGTCTCGTCTCCTCGAGCGTCTCCGTCGCTGACAAACTGACCGTCAGCGTCAGACTGAGACCAAACAAAGGCCGAGTTGTTTCGTCGCCTCGGCAGCTGACGGCCGAGTCTCCAGCTGACATCACAAACGCGGCTCTGATACAAGCTCCGCCTCCACGTGCGAGTCGTCCTGCCGCCGCCGACACGTTGTCACATGGGTCAGAACAACGACAAAGGATGTTTCTGCTTTTCATCACTGCTTCTGATGCGTCAGGGTTCCTGAAGGGGAAAGAGACAAAAGGCTGCAGAGAAAGAGGTCAGAGGTCACATCAGACAAATGAATACGGATTCTTTTTTGAGGAAGGAGAGGGCTGGACAGGAAGTTGGTCGCTAGCACAACGCAAATGAACATGAACGATCCTGAGGCCGAACTCGCGCAACGTGAACATCCGTCCCAACGCAGCATCAGTAACAAAGTGTCAAACTACGTCGCGTTGACTCCTCGTCACTCGTTCTGTCAGAGATTCTCTCCTCAAGCAGCAGCAAACAGGAACTACGTCTGTTTTTAACGAGACCGTCTTTTCTAATAAAGTCTTCGTCCCACGTTGATCAGAAACACTCATTTGTCTTGTTCATGGTTTAAATCCTGTGATCCACTTTATTCTCTGGGACTTTGATTTGGTTTCTAACCACAGTCGGTTCATGTGCGTCTCATTTGACTGGAGCAGAAACAGACTCCAGCTCTGCGTGTTACATGAGACCAGATCAAGCAGCTTCATTAAGTCAATTACAAGCTGCTGACATGTCAGTGGATTTCACCAGCGACTTTCCTTTTGAAGACTTCTGGAGCTTATTATCCCCGAAGAGAAAAGATCCTGGTCCAGAACAAACTCTTTGTAGTGGAGGTTCAGACTCGCGGAGGGAACTCGGAGCGTTCGTGTCCGTGTGCTGTTGACTCTCAATCCGCCGACACATTCAACAGTTAATGTTCAACAGGCAGAAACACAACAGACTGTCGGAGGCAGTAAAAGTGTTTGTTCTGCCAGACGGAGCCTCGGTGAGCGTTGACCTTTCACCTCCCCTCCCCCACATCAGGATCAACAGAGAGCTCCCATGAGTCTCTTCTCCACTCAGAGAACAAAAGTTCTGACTGTATGTTAATTTAACACCTTTACTAACGTTCCGTCAGTCAAGATAAGAAGTTGATTTAAAAGTCAAAAGTTTGATTTGAAAATTACTTCACAACTGGCAACTGACTTTCCTGGTGGCGTCCATCTTGTTCTTTGACTTCCGCCCAAAATGTGAAACTGCTGCGCGATCGACTCGGGTCGTTCAGGTGTGACGTCACTGAGCTCCCAGTTCGGAGGTATCACGGAACGCAGCACGAGGAGTTGAAGGAAAGAGGAGACAGAGAACGAAGCCAAAGACACTAAAAACAAAAAGCCGTAATAAGCAGGTGAATAAAAAACAGTGACTGGGCGTCGGCCTAAAAGATTTGAGAAAACATTGCGGGTCAGTGGAAACAGAGCGTTCTCAGGCTTCGTGCAGCGACGCTGACTTCCTGTTGTAAAGTCCACACTTGTACAAGTGAAGGATCAAAGAGCTTTAATAACTGGAGCTCAGGACCAGCTGTGTGGAGACAGACCATAAACCATAAACCAAGAACTATGAACCATGAACCATGAACCAAGAACCATGAACCATGAACCATGAACCAAGAACCATGAACCATGAACCAAGAACCATGAACCATGAACCATGAACCAAGAACCAAGAACCATGAACCAAGAACCATGAACCATGAACCATGAACCAAGAACCATGAACCATGAACCATGAACCATGAACCAAGAACCATGAACCATGAACCATGAACCATGAACCATGAACCAAGAACCATGAACCATGAACCAAGAACCATGAACCATGAACCATGAACCATGAACCATGAACCATGAACCAAGAACCATGAACCAAGAACCATGAACCATGAACCATGAACCAAGAACCATGAACCATGAACCATGAACCATGAACCAAGAACCATGAACCATGAACCATGAACCAAGAACCATGAACCATGAACCATGAACCAAGAACCATGAACCATGAACCATGAACCAAGAACCATGAACCATGAACCATGAACCATGAACCATGAACCAAGAACCATGAACCATGAACCATGAACCATGAACCAAGAACCATGAACCATGAACCATGAACCAAGAACCATGAACCATGAACCATGAACCAAGAACCATGAACCATGAACCATGAACCAAGAACCATGAACCATGAACCATGAACCATGAACCAAGAACCATGAACCATGAACCAAGAACCAAGAACCATGAACCATGAATACAGAACCTTAGACCAATTGGAGCGACTCAGCTTCAACTAAAACTTGCTGCTGTTGTTTTTAGCTTATTTGACATTTCACCTGAACGCAGGTTGGAAACAAATGAAGTCGACGTCACATCTCACCGTCGTTACTCGACACGTGGATTTAAACTGTCGCCGTGACTCTTGACTTTCTGTAGCTCTGACATTCTGAGGGTGTAGTGTTAATGTCTTGAAACCAGGATTAGAATGTTCTGATCAGAGCGGATCCCAGAGGACTCGGAGGTCAGAGCTACGGGGGTTTGGTTCCAGGGGAATGAAAAGTCAAAGAGCGGCGGAGTCGTAAACCAGTGATTAACTACAGGCCAAGAGGCCCGGTCAGAATCTGGCTCCTCACCTCGCTCCACAACAATATACAGAATCTGATGATTGACAGTTGGACACTGATGGTTGCTGATGACCATGATGGTTGCTCATCCTTTCTCTCTAGCGCCACCAGCAGGCGGCATTGTTGATTTTGAGCGAAATGCCTTCAGCTAATCTGAAGTTTGCCAGGAGACGTTTTTACGAGTTGCTACATTGCTAACGTGAGCATAAAAGCCGTTTACTAACAGAGAAATGTCAGACGTCATTCTTTTATTGGCCAGGTTCCTTCTCCAGCAGTGATCGGTGCCACTTCTTTTCTTCTACTGAAGTTAGCATGCTAACCAGCTAGCATGTTTCATCACTGCTCAGAGGACGTATTATATCACTTTGCCTTTAAATGGAGTCGTGTTCATGACAGAGCAGCTCCCTTTAGACTTTCTGTATTGTCATTTCAACATGCACCTTACTGTGCAGATCAGAACGAAATTTCGTTCAAGTTGGCTCATCATATTGGGCTCATCATAGCTGGCTCATCATAGTGCAGGATAAAAACAGCAGCATTTACATAAAAATGGAAGTGTACAAATATAAATAGGTATAAAGAAACTATGTATAAAATACTATATAAAATATAAAATATATCGCACATATGTATTGCAGTTGATGAGAGAACTTTATTTAATCCCAGTTGAAATGATATGAACAAGTTTTCTCTACACTTGTAGAACATTAAGCTAAAGCAGCGAGAACTGAGTTTGTGATGAGTAGAACCACAACAGATCTTTCTTCCTCTGAAAACCTTGAATGTGTTGGTGTGAGATGTCGCCTGGTTCTCTGTGAACATCAGAGCGGCTGTGTCGGTGCCAGCCTTCAGACGAAACCGTGGGATGACAGAAACCCTGAGACGGGGAGTGGGAGGCGGCTCAGAGCGCCAACACAAAAACTGGAGCAACAACAAAAAAAATACAAAAATCTGAATTTTCCATCCGAGAGACGTTTGGCCCCGGAAGGAGGAAGTGGTTGTTGTCGAGCGTCTGCTGGGAGATTCCACCAGACCTTCATCTGCCCTCCACAGAACCTGACTCTCCCTCATCATATTCACAATCAGACACGGCACTTATCTCCTAGGATTATTAATAATGACCACAGAGAGCAGACAGGGAGAGCTTTAACAAATTCATGTCTTATGTATGATATAATATAATGTTATTCCTCAGTTTGAACACATGCAGGGAGGTTTGACCCAGACTCCAGTCAGACGCGACGCATGTGACCCTGCTTCTGTCCACAGTATGGCGTCATATTTACAGCTGGGTAGATAAGAATCATCAGGAAGAGAACATCTGCGTCATCGATTTCAAGCGTCTCAGTGTCCGTCCCGACTGAAACAAACCAGCGAGGATGTTTCTCCTCCGTTGTGTTACTGCTGCGTCGCTCTGCACTGAGACACGTTCAGCAGATCACTGATGAATGTGTCGCTCTGCTGCATCAGTTTAGTCTCAGAGCAGCAACATGCCTCTATAAGGACACGAGGCCTTCAGGGACACACACACACACACACACACACACACACACACACACACACACTAAATGATAATCCATTCTTCTTGCCTTGTAGAGTTGAGATGAGATGAACTTTCATTCGTTACATCTGTTAATTGGAACTAAAACATCATTTAAAAGGCTGATATTTGTTAGATACTGTAAAAGTCAATTGAGACATATTTACTATGAAACGTTCAACAGTCATTTAACGCATCGTCACGTAGCAAGTTGTGGTTTTATTTCACGTCTCATCATTTTTCTACAGACGAACCCTTTAAAGCTACGGAGGAACCTGAGGGTCAAAACACCTGCATTATTAATTTCCATAATCTCTCTGGAGGTTGTTTGTAATCTATGTAAATCCATTGAGCTGTGAGACGCTCCTTCACAACAACATGCTCAATGTATTCAGTTTGTTAGAATTAGTTTAATTTGGGGCCCAGATTGTTTCACTCATCACAAGTGAGTCGACGTGTTTGAACACCAGGAACATGAACAGCTGCAGATCTGCTTAACGCCGTCAGTTACACGTGTGATCGACGAGTTCACGTCACGACAGATGTTTACTTGTTCTCTTTGCTGTTTTTCTGTTTTCTGGCCTCGGCCCCTCGGATGAAGTCGGTCTAACACGGCTGCAGTTGTATTGTTGGTGAGAAAACAGTGACACATTCCCACACAGCTCACAACAGAGCGGTGGTGGTGGTGGGGGGCAGAACAATAAGAGCATGACCTATATATGAGGCAGTGACACTGGAACAATGCTCAGCTCATCGACCCTCTGAGCCACAACAACAGCTGCAGGAGCAGCTTTCTGCTCGACGTCCAAGTCTCAACACGTCGTTCACTGAAACCAGAGACGAGTCGAGTCCATGTCGACTGTACAGTCGGCAGATTAAAGGAGCATTTCACCGTTGTGTGAAATACACTACATGTATTACCCAGAGCAGCCGAGGTTGAGGTATCCTGACGTTCAGTCCCTGGTGTGGATCCGCTTTCAAAAAGATTTCCGATAAAGGAGCTTGATAATGTGTGTGTGTGTGTGTGTGTGTGGGCGAGGGGGGGGGGTTGGTAACTGATAACATGATCATGGTGGTCTCCATTTGTAGAATCAGCTGTAACATTTCTAGTACGCCTGGACTGTTGGCCAAAAGTCTAAAAGTCTATTTCCTGTCGCTCAGATTTTGTGAGGTTGATGATGCCAAGTGAGGTTGTGTTATATTCCAGGACTAAAGCGTTCATTTATTCACATCAGATCTTTTCAAGTGTCCTATTCAAACTTCCCTTCACCAAAGAAAAGACTCCAAGGATGAGGACTAACTTCTCTTGGACTAATCAGGCAGATTCTTTCGGCGTCTGCAGTAATGCGGCGTCATACCGGACCGTTGTTGTGAAGGAGGAGCTGAGTCGTGAGGCAAACCTTTCGATTTATAGTCAGTCTACGTTCCGTCCCTCACCGATGGTCATGAGCTCAGGGTGGAGACCGAAAGAATGATGTCGCAAGTACAAGCAGACGAATGTAATGTTCTTTGTCGGATGTCTGGGCTCAGATGTATGGATTGGGCTGAGGAGCTTGAACATCCAGAGGAACTCGGAGAAGAGCTCCTTTTTGTTGAAAGGGACCAGTTGAGGTTGTTGGGGCATCTTGTGAGGATCCTCCTGGAACCAGAACTTGCTGGAGGGACTATACATGTCCCATCTGGACTGGGAACACCTCTGGATCCCCCAGAAGAAGCTGGGATGCCTGGCTGGGGAGAGGGATGTCTGGAACACCCTGCTTTGCCGGCTGCCTCCATCCAACTTCGGTTGGAAGAAAATGGGATGGATGGAAGTAAAAGACTAATGGCTTCCCAGCAGGACTGGTCTCATGCTTTTACATCTGCTGCGCTCCACCGGGGGTTAAACTGGGCTAAACTGCCTCAGACTAAAATATTCATATGTAGGTTTCCAGGCCTGGCGTGGCATTTCATGTTTTCCCCAAACACTGGCGCTCGGCAGGAGACAATAACTCTGGGAAAGCGAGGCGGCTGTTCAGGTTGACGGCGTTCACTGTGTCAGCGTATTATCTTTTAATTCCTGCAGCGATTGAAGCAGCACAAAGACGCGCTGCTCTGTAATCAACAGTTTGTTTTGCTCCAGCAGACGCTGTTCTCGCTTTAAGTAGATAATTGGAGCCAACAAAGACCCGAGGAGGAGGAGGAGGAGGAAGCTCAGACACTACAGCCAACAAAGAGGAAGAAAACTTATTCTGACATCGAAGCTGCTGGTCGTGGTACAAACTGCTGGATGTTTCCTGATCTTGACTCAATCTACAACTGATGTTCACACAAAACGTCCTCAAACTACAAGGGTAGAAAGTCTAGATAAGATAAAGATGATGTTCCTTCTATTGATCCCCGTAGAGGAAACTCTTCTTTGACTTGCTGTGATATACACACCACATTCAGAATCCTAGCGATCAAGCTAGCAACATTAGCTGGCGAACTCTCCCGCCAGCTAAAAGCAAATCACGTCAAAGAACCGCGCAGCAGCTCGATCCTGGTTTGATGTCGTCTTCGTAGGCGTCACGCCTCCAAGAGTCGCAGCGGTTTCAGTCCGTACGCAACGTCAGGACAGAGTCGGACAACAGAGTGCAACACGTTCACATCCCGACCTCGTACTGACTGTCGACCTTTCTTCGAAGCCGTGACCACGATCTTTCCCTAATGACAAGATCCAACTACCAGACGTCAGTCCAGTCGGTCCGACCCGGCAGACGGACGTCTGCAACGCAACGTGACGTCAGGAGCTTATAAATATCACGACACTTTTCAAAGGACATTTCACTTTTCATGTCTACACTTTGTTGAAGTGTTTCATTTAACACAGTTTAGTCCCAGTTGTGAGGAGATGATCCGAACTACAGAAAATCCCTCTGATTTACGCTGATCTTGTTCTTTCCCTTTACTCTCTCGTGTTTGCTTTCTGTCTTTAATCTTCCAGAACACATTGTGAATCCAGTCCTGTGTGAATGTTTTGAAGCCTTAATCTGCTGGATGAATGATGAAGGTTTGGATCGTTGTGTCGATCTTGAGTTTCCTTTCCTTTGTGATCTGGACAGATCGTCCGTACAGTCCCGAGCGTACGCATGGACTTCGAGACTTAGCGGGTAAAGAGATAAAAGAGGTGCTTCTGTGGCACATCACAGGGTGATGTGGGGGGAGGATGAGTTCGTCTTATCCCTGGATGGGATCCTCATCTGTTGGAGGGAAGTCAAATTTATTAATAAACTTTGGTTTTAGTCCCAATGAAATAGACGTCGAACAGTTTAAGTTAACCACAGAGCCGACAGTGTGTTATACACACGACTGTATATACACACAGAGTAAATATGTACAGTCTGACGTGGGGGAGTCGTTAAAACCCACCAGTGAATTATGTTTCATGTTTTATTATTTTAACAGGAAGCAGCCGTGGCAGAAAAAGGCCCCATGGAAAATCCAGTTTTAGAAATCCAATTAAAAAAAAGGAGGTTGAACATTCCGACGCCGTCAGGAGTCCCTGAAGTGTCCCAGTGCCAGTGTTACATTAACGCCTCAAAGACAAAATGTTCCCTGACTGTTAAAACCATTAATGTTACAAGACGACGGATGTCTTCAGTGAGAACAGATCATCAGGCGTGACCTTTGACTCCACACGTGACCTTCAGCTGAGCCCAGAGGTCGACACTGAACACAACACCGTCAACTCAAGGTTTCGTTGTTGGTTACAGCTTTTTAAATTTGCTATAATAGTAATGTCATGAAAAGTAAGTGTGACTGTACTTTGATTTGGTGTCAATATCATTTCTCTTCAGAGAAGAGCTGCAACACGACGACGGAGAAACATCTGAGATTCTGTCTAACTAGAAGGAAATGAAGTTTAATTTATCAAAACGAGATGAAGAGTTTATCAGTTTAAACACAAACGTTAACAAACGCTGGGTCGGGGGTTGCTATGCTGTTGCCATAGCGACAGGGAGCCCTGTTTGTTCCTCTTGTTGTTCCATTAAAGAACATCTCAATGCTTCTTCTCGAGGAAACAACTCGTCTTTGATTAGACAGTTTGTCGCCGCGGTGACAAGAAACGACTCAGCCGCCGGTTGGACCTGGATGTGTGTGTGTGTGTGTGTGTGTGTGTGAGACTGTTACGGTGGTGAAAACTGATCATGTATCAGCGTAACACAACTGTATGTACCAGCAATTACCCAGCAGCCACAGGGCACGCTGCATTCTGATTGGCTGAGGGATGTGCATTATTTTTAGTCCCTATATTTTGTGTGTGTGTGTGTGTCGTTAATCCCAACAGATTTTTTAAGGTTTTACCTTCAGCTGTTACCAGGCAACATCTTCTTCTTCTGCTACTGATAAAGTAGTAACGTTAATTTTAAGCCTGAAAGAAAAAAAGCTATTCCCAATGAAATATTCATTGGCAGGGTTTTGAGGCTGCGCTAAGCTACAGCAGCACCTGGGTTAGCATGTTAGCATGTTAGCAGCTTGAACATTTTCACTCTCTTAGATTATTATGTAAAAACATCGACCTGATGAAAAGACACAGATTGATCCTGAAGAGAAAACATGAAGGAATTAAATGACCGAGCAGTTAAAAGAAGAAGAAGAAAGATAAGTTGAAATCAAAAGTAACTCAACTTCATTCTTCAAATTCTTAATAATCACGTTATCAGCTTTCTGCTTCTGAAATGTGATTATTTTCTTTACTTTTATGACAATAAACACGTTTGGATTTTGGATCATGACAAAACAAGATGTCTGTGACCTGCACTTTAAATATGATCCGACAGTTTATGAACCACACCAACGAATCACTGAACGGAGAAAATAATCTGCAGATTAAATCCCTAATAAATAAATTTGTAATCCATGAGCACAGAATGTGGACCACACACACACACACACACACACACACACAGACCCACGGAATCACTCCATCAGGAGAACCGCTGGTCGTCAGGGGGGCGTCAGCCTGACTCGCTGCTCCACCAATCAGAGCGCAGGCTCCTCGCTGTAAACACACACGGCCTGGACGCAGAACACACGACACGGCGCCGCAATGCAGATCTATAAATTTCACAAAATGAGCGTCGGCGGGCTCATCGCGCCAAACGTTCCCCGACATGTGACACCTGTGGCCTTTTGACCTCTCTGAGGAATCATCATCATCATCAAATGAAAAACAGTGAACTCGTTGGATTTGAACTCTTTTAATATTTAAAAAATACTTCACTTCTGCTCTTCTTGTACATAAACACCTGATCGTTGTTATTAATAGTGTCGCTCTCTACGTCGTCAGGAAATGAAAAGTGCAAAGTCAAGTGGACGCTTGAGACTTCGTCCACCTCCACGAGACCTCTTCCACCTCGACGTGACCTCAACGAGACCTCGTCCACCTCCACGAGACCTCGTCCACCTCGACGTGACCTCAACGTGACCTCGTCCACCTCAACGTGACCTCGTCCACCTCAACGTGACCTCGTCCACCTCCACGAGACCTCGTCCACCTCGACGTGACCTCAACGTGACCTCGTCCACCTCAACGTGACCTCGTCCACCTCCACGAGACCTCGTCCATCTCCACGAGACCTCGACGTGACCTCTGCCCTCAGAGAGTCTGTGACCTGAGCCACGTGCAAAAATCAAACATGTGTTTCCATGGGAACCAGTCCAGTGGATGTAGGAACCTTCCTCAGGCTCTGTGGTGGAGCAGCAGCAGGTGGACCGGCCCGCCCGTCCCGTCCCGCTCCGCTCCTCTCAACAGTCACTTCAACTCTTTTTGGATCTTCTCTTGTTCTACATCCCGAAGCCTCGCGTGCACGCGCGTGAAGCCGCGTCACGCCCCGTGTGTTAGCGCTTCTTCTTCTGCTTCAGCGACTTCCGGCGCTTCACGATCATCTCGTGCAGCTTGTCCATGCCCTCGTGCAGCCCCTCGCCGATGATGGCGCACGCGGGCTGCACGTGGTACGCGGTGGTCGGGGTCAGCTCGTGCAGCGCCAACTGCTTCTCGATGTCCGCCACCGGCAGCGAGCGGGGCAGGTCCTGCTTGTTGGCGATGACCAGCAGCGGCGTGCCCTGGTTCTCCGCGAACTTGGTGACCTTGTGCAGCTCGGTCCTGGCCTCCTCCAGTCGGTCCACGTCCACCGAGTCCACCACGTAGATGATGCCGTCCGTGCAGCGGCTGTACGACTTCCACAGCGGCCGCAGCTTCTCCTGGCCCCCCACGTCCCAGAAGTGGCAGCTGATGCCCTTCGCGCTGCCGTTGCTCAGCTTGATCTTCTCCGTGTTGAAGCCGATCGTCGGCACCGTGTTGACGAACTCGTTGAACTTGAGTCGGTACAGGACCGTGGTCTTGCCCGCGGAGTCGAGCCCCAGCATCACGATGTGCAGCGACTGGAAGGCGGACATGTTGGAGAAGCTGTTGCCCATGTCTGCGCCTCGCGGGGCGGTGCTGTCAGAGGGTGCGACCGTCCTCAGGGGGAGCCGGAGCCGGTGCGCAGGCCCCGGGTCGCGGCGGGTGACTGGTGGCCCTCGGCTGCACCGGGACGCAGCGCGCTCATCAGTATTCTCCTCACGCTCACACCACAGAGGACGACCACAGACCTGTCCCGGCGTCGGCAGACCCCCCTCCCCTCGTCCCGTGTCAGTCCTCCCCGGAACACACGTCCAACCTCCCGGTCCCCCCCGGTTCCTCCCGGTTCCTCCCGGTCCCCCCGGTCCCTCCCGGTCCCTGCTGCGCCCTGCGCGCTGCGGTCCCTCCGACAGATCCACCGGCTCGGGTCGGTCGCTCCTCTCGTCTCGGCCGCTGCAGCTGCTCTGTGAGGGGGGAGACACGGGAGGGAGGCAGCCCCGCTACGCTCCACCCCGCCGGGACATGTGCCAATGAGGCAGCGAGCGTCCACCACAGTGTCTCCGTCACCTGAGACCGAGGGTTCGGTTCCGAAAGATGTGACTGGGACATCAAATAAAATATAATAAACTCTTGTTCTTATCTCAGATTCCGATCTTCTGTTTTCTGACATAAATAAATAATATGAACGTAAAAAGACACATCAAATATAAAGTTACTCTGACTCTATGTTCTAAGTTTTTCACGATGATCTTCTGGAATCAATCGTGGCCAACGGCGCCACCTTCTGGAGGAAGTGAGCATCAGCACGAGGGAGAGAAACTGACGTTTCAAAATAAGAGAAGATCAGAAGATCATAAGAGCTTAGTTATTATAGAGCAGAGATGTGGATCAGGTCTCATCAGTCACTGATGAATTCTCCATATACACAATGAAAAATATTCTAAATTATATTTTTTTGAGACGTCTCATCCAAACTACTTCACTGGTTTTGAATCAGGAATAGAAAATGTCTCCTGTAAATTATGGGATGAATCATAACATGACGTTCAGTATCGATATGGTTCAAACCAGAATAAGTTTTCATCATGAGTTTCTGATCTACAGATGATGGAGACGACTGTCAGACCTGTTTTCTGACAATCTGTCAATTTCATGAAAATATTTTTGAGAATAAGTTTTTTATCAATATTATCTAACCCATCAACAATGTATAATTTACAGTGTATATGTGTGTCCTGTTATAGCAAAGAGATGAAGTCATAGAATAATAAAAACCTTCTCTGTTGTGTTTATGTTTCTGCGTCACATTCACTGAGTCTGTGGCGCTGACGTTCTGCGTCTCTCCACTAGGTGTCGCGGTCTGACAAGAAAACTGCTACTGTTTCTCTCCCACACAGATGTTCACATTTAACCACATCACACACTCATCTTCACTATCTGCACATTTCCTCAGGCACGTCGGTGCAACACACACACACACACACACACACACACACACACACACAGAGAGACACACACTCACTGACACACACACACACACACACACAAACACACTGAGAGAGACACACACACACACACACACACACACACACACACACACACACACACACAGACACACACTCACTGACACACACACACACACACACACACACACACACAGACACACACTCACTGACACACACACACACACACACACACACAAACACACAGAGAGAGACACAGACACACACACACACTCACTGACACACGCACACACACACACACACACACACACAGACACATACTCACTGACACACACACACACACACACACACACACACACTCACACACGCACACAAACACACACACTCACACACACACTCACACACTCACTAACACACACACACACACACACATACACACACACACACACACACACACACACACATACAAACATACAAACACACACACACACACACACACACACACACACACACACACACTCACAGTTCCAAGAAGCAGCGGCTGCGTGTTACAACACACCCTCAGTGAACATGTGTCCACACGTTTCCAGCCTCTTCAGTTTTCTTTCCTTCATCACTATTCAAGAGAGGAAACCTCTGCTCCCACCTCCTCTTCTCTCGGAGCACACACACACACACACACACACACACACACACAGACACACACTCTCTCTCTCTCTGTATTTACTCCCAGAGGAGTGATTTGTTCCCAGCCTGTACTGGAGGAGAATACAACAAATAAACTCCATTAACCATCGACTCCAAAGCTGAAATGACTTTCAGCCTCTCTTCTCTCCTATTGTTGGATATTATCATATTCACAGACGTGCAGAAGAGACATTATTCCACCACACACACACACACACACACACACACACACACACACCTTTTCTTTTTTAACTGGTTAAGGCCCTGAGTCCCAAACCTGTTACCTGTTCTGGAGCTGCAGCTTAGAGACATAGGATATATATAGATATATAGATATATACATCTATATATCTATAGATATATATATATACACACACACACACACACACATACCCTATATATATATGGCTTGTTAATATTAGCATGATAGAAACCTGTTGTCACAGTTATACTTAGTAGATCATTTAGCATGTTAGCTCTATTCCCTATATGCCCATCTTGTGTACATAGCATTTAGCATGTTAAAATGCTCATCACTCATCACTCATAACTTGATCCTGTGGATTAGTTAGCATGTTATCATGCTAATATTTACATCTTAACCCAATTCCGTGTATCCATCTTTAGCATGTAACATTTAGCATGTTAGAACAGTCTTACTGTAGGCATCGTTACCTGGTAGATCATTAACCATGTTATTATGCTAATACTAGCATGTTAGCTCTATTCCCTATATGCCCATCTTTAGCATGTAGCATTTAGCACGTCAAAGTGCACATAGCATCCTCATCTGTTAGCATGTTATAATGCTTATGTTAGCATGAATTAGCCGTGGTAACATTAGCAAGCTGCTATTTTGACCGTTAATTGCGGAACTGTACAGATGATTGTTATGAGCATGTGAATAAAAGGTTCTGGTTTCGTTCAACTCTTCAGAGTTAAAACATTGTTCTCAGGCTCCAAAGATTAAAAATCTGATTTATTCACGTTATATTCAGGCTTGATTTTTCCAGACTCTGAGGGAGTGTTGTGATTTGCTGATGTAGTTTGTATCTGTGGGCGTGTTTCTGTTTCTGCTGTTGAAAC
>NC_061528.1:745000-747500 GCF_022379125.1 Scophthalmus maximus
TCCAGACCCCGCCCCCTCTAACAGGCCACGCCCCCTCCAACCGACCACCGCCTGGTGTTCTGAATGACGTCACCATCATTAGTTACACCTGTGTTCACCTACTCCGTGTCAAAATGTCTACTGTACGTGAAGAAATATTTAAAGAAATTGAATTGGTAAACAAGCAACAAAAAGACAAATTAAAAAGACAATAAATAAACAGTTTTAAATCTGTTGACAAATGACTGTTGTTGATTGTAATCTGAACCGCTCGCTTCACTGTGCTAACAAGCTAACGAGGCTACACAAACTAGCATGGCTACTAACAAGGCTAACAAGCTAACATGGCTACTAACAAGGCTAACAAGCTAACAAGGCTCTAACAAGCTAACAAGCTAACAAGCTAACGTAGCTTAGACGACTCAGACGAACGAACATGACGACTCAGACGAACATGACGAGTCGAGCTGCCAACGATTAAACCTCCTGTTGGCTCGGAGCTGTTACAGTGAAATCAGAAACAACAGAGCACATGGTACAAATATTTACAGTTTATTTAGTCTTTTCCACAAAGGCACAGTTCTCAGTCACACGCGTCACAGTGCAGCACTGAGACCAACCTTCACCAGGAGACTCAACTCGTCAGAGTCGGGAGACAGTTTTGGCAAAGTACGAATCATCGGACAAAAGAAATCGACTGCTGCTGAAAGGAGGGAAGAGTTGAAGAGAATCCTTTGAATCCATCAACTAGGAAACATACTTCCAACTCAAGGTCTGCTTCCCCGCTCCTTCAGGACCTTACGAGGGGACGACTTGATTCTCGCCAGCAGATCAGAGTTGACTGAGTTCTTGTCGTGTTACAATGCTCGTCTTACGATGAGTCGCGACATCGAGAAGAACTCGTTACCAGATCCGCTGAGAGACAGACAGGTCCATGTTCCATTAGACAGGCAGACAGACAGACAGGTCCATGTTCCATTAGACAGACAGACAGACAGACAGACAGACAGACAGGTCCATGTTCCATCAGACAGACAGACAGACAGACAGACAGACAGGTCCATGTTCCATCAGACAGACAGACAGACAGACAGACAGACAGGTCCATGTTCCATTAGACAGGCAGACAGACAGACAGGTCCATGTTCCATTAGACAGACAGACAGACAGACAGACAGGTCCATGTTCCATCAGACAGACAGACAGACAGACAGACAGGTCCATGTTCCATCAGACAGACAGACAGACAGACAGACAGACAGACAGGTCCATGTTCCATCAGACAGACAGACAGACAGACAGACAGACAGGTCCATGTTCCATTAGACAGGCAGACAGACAGACAGGTCCATGTTCCATTAGACAGACAGACAGACAGACAGGTCCATGTTCCATCAATCAGACAGACAGACAGACAGACAGACAGGTCCATGTTCCATCAGACAGACAGACAGACAGACAGACAGACAGACAGGTCCATGTTCCATTAGACAGGCAGACAGACAGACAGACAGGTCCATGTTCCATCAGACAGACAGACAGACAGACAGACAGACAGGTCCATGTTCCATTAGACAGACAGACAGACAGGTCCATGTTCCATTAGACAGGCAGACAGACAGACAGACAGGTCCATGTTCCATCAGACAGACAGACAGACAGACAGACAGACAGGTCCATGTTCCATTAGACAGACAGACAGACAGGTCCATGTTCCATTAGACAGACAGACAGACAGACAGACAGGTCCATGTTCCATTAGACAGGCAGGCAGACAGACAGACAGACAGACAGACAGACAGACATGTCCATGTTCCATTAGACAGGCAGGCAGACAGACAGACAGACAGACAGGTCCATGTTCCATTAGACAGACAGACAGACAGACAGACAGACAGGTCCACGTTCCATTAGACAGACAGACAGACAGACAGACAGGTCCATGTTCCATTAGACAGACAGACAGACAGGTCCATGTTCCATTAGACAGGCAGACAGACAGACAGACAGACAGACAGGTCCATGTTCCATTAGACAGACAGACAGACAGACAGACAGACAGACAGACAGACAGACAGGTCCATGTTCCATCAGACAGACAGACAGACAGACAGACAGGTCCATGTTCCATCAGACAGACAGACAGACAGACAGGTCCATGTTCCATTAGACAGACAGACAGACAGACAGGTCCATGTTCCATTAGACAGACAGACAGACAGACAGGTCCATGTTCCATTAGACAGGCAGACAGACAGACAGACAGGTCCATGTTCCATTAGACAGGCAGACAGACAGGTCCATGTTCCATCAGACAGACAGACAGACAGACAGGTCCATGTTCCATTAGACAGGCAGACAGACAGACAGACAGGTCCATGTTCCATCAGACAGACAGACAGACAGACAGACAGGTCCATGTTCCATTAGACAGGCAGACAGACAGACAGACAGACAGACAGACAGGTCCATGTTCCATTAGACAGACAGACAGACAGGTCCATGTTCCATCAGACAGACA
>NC_061528.1:752500-775000 GCF_022379125.1 Scophthalmus maximus
TCTATATATTTGGTTGTAAAACCAACAGAGTGAGACCTCTGGTCATGCCTCTGGCTCAGGGAGGATCATGGGAAGGTCGTGGAGGTCGGACGCCGGCGCCCGAAGGACTGAAGCTTCAGTTTCTAACTGGACAATGAAACAGGAAACAACACAACTACACAACAACAACTACACACTGACTGTCACAGAGTAAATCAATCAATGGACTGATCGACGTTGTGTCTGTGGTCATTGATCACATGCACACACAGGAGCCACGTGTGAGTCCATACTCACACGGATATTTGGCAGTGAAAATAATTATGATAACAATATATGGGCTGAAATATAAGTAAAGGGAATCATGAAATGAAAACATGAAAAAGATTTTCTGCTTTGTCAAAATAAAAGTGAGTGACACTGAGTCAGTGACAGACTCATATGGTCACATGTTGTGTCTCTGTTTACAGGATGTCAGATATTAAACATCTGAATGTTTATTCATGTTCTCACAGAAACTGTGTGAATCAGATCGACGGAGGGAAAGTTCTACACTTGTTCTATAAATACTGCTGAAGAGAGTTCTCTGCTCCTCCAGCAGTCGAGTGGGTTCAGACGTCTGAGCACAAAGAGCCGCGACCGCGCAGCTTCTAAAAATAAACTCTGTCCATGTCAAACGATTCACCGGCAAAATCACCACGACGGCTCCGACACAGAGAACTGTTCCTCCGCAGACGAGAGGAGGAGAAAAGAGTTGAGACACTGAACCCTGCGAGAACAACAACATGAAGACTGAAGTACAGTCAGACATGAGCCTGACCACCTTTTATTATCTTCTGCTCCAAATTCTCTATAAATGGTTCTAAGTGGCGTTTACAAGCTCACGTAAATTACAGTGCTTCTGCTCAGCGAGGCCTCAAGCTGTCGAACGTCACGTGACCTCCGACGGCTCCAGGAACAAACTTACACTCGGGGAAAGTGTAAGTAAAATCAAAACTGCAAAAAACATTTAAAAGATTATGGAGAATTAGCAGAAGTCTGGCTGCAGATTTAATGCCATTGAATTTTAATAGTGTTTATGTGTGGATGACTCTTGACGCTGTAGTCAGGGATCAGGATCAGAATCCGAACGCTGTTGGAGGGTTGTTGTGAGACGTTTACTGTCAGTCTGTACATTTCAAACACCTGTGGCTCTGTTTATATCATTAAGCCGAACACGACGAGTCATTAAGCTGCTTCACGGCCTGGTTTGATTCATATGCTCATAAAGACCCGAGCAGCCGGAGCCGTCGGCTGGATTTATAATCACCAGCGCGGCGAAGAAAAACTGCTCAAACAACAAGACGCTCGTACGAGAACAAAGTGTCCTGCCGCCCTCCGCAGCTCCACTGGATGCCGACGCAGCAGTTATCGACTGCACTCGCAGCAGAAACACCAGAGACTAAAGCCCAAAGCAGCCGAGGGCAGATAACAGGAGAGAGGGAAACGTCCAATCAGGAGGAAGCAAACAGAAACACGTGACACCTCAAGGTCAGAACACAAGAGGACGGACGGCGAGTTGGCGACTCACCGTCAGGAGTTCCTTCTGGAACGACTTCCTCTCTTTGCACTCGGTGTTGTTGCAGTCCTCCTTCAGCCGCTCCAGCACCGACGCCACACGCTCAGGTTCGCTGTCCAGCTCCGCGCGGCAGAAGTGCGTCAGCGGCAGGTTGACGTATCCCAGGGCGTCGGCGAACGCTCGCCAGTTGCCGATGTTCTCCATCAGTATAGTTCTGACCGAGGCGTAGATGTACGTGAGGAACTTGCAGGGCTTCAGTATCTGCTCCAGGAACAAGGAGGTGGTGAGGTCGGGCCCGCTGAAGTAGATGGGCTTCAACTTCCCGACCACCAGCACGTTCTTCGCGTGGACGAGTCCCATCCTGCCCAGATAGTATCCAATGTACCACTCCTTCGTCCACAACTGGCCCTTCAGCCTGATCTTCTCTTCGCTCAGCAGAGCCACAAAGTCTCCTTTCCGGTACTCAAGCAGGTACTGATTCTTTGTCTGTCGGATCACAGTTTTGATTAATTTTCCAAACTTAAGGTTGTTTATCCTCCTGTCCTGGAAAACAGGATACTTGGTGGCGACAGCGAGAGGAGACAGGACAATCTTGCCGACTTCCTTCTTCTTCAGGAAGCGCCGCTGCACTGATGTCTTCGGACCTGCTTTGGGCGGCGGGGTCGGCGTCTGGACACAAAACTGAGCCAGGATACAATCGTGGTCGTCTTTGACCTGGATTCTTAAGGTGAAGTCAGAAACATCGTCACTGGTGCGTGAAGCGATAACATAGACGAGCCTGCTGACTTTGCCCAGTTTCACCTGGAAGCCCCGGACCACTCTGGCCTTCTCACCGGCCTTGACCTCGTAGTTGGCCATGTTGGAGTAAATGCCGAGCCGGAGGTCCTGCGGTCTGGACAAGACAAACTGGTGTTTGCCCCAGAGCTGCAGCGCCACCGGTGGTGCAGCCTGTGCCTGCTTGCCGACTTCGCTCACCAGGAGTGTCTTTGGGGCACAGTCGTGACCAAACATGGCGACGACCGTCTTAAAGGACGGGTGAATGTGTTTGGGACCATACACGCCTAAGGTGATCTTTTTGAGCACGTGCTCCCAAACTGTGGAGTCTGGGGACACGGACTGAGACTGAGCCACGACGCACACGTACATGCACGGTTCCAGGTTGTCCAGACACACCTGCACCGTGTCCCCGTAAATGTAGGCCTGAGGAATGGGAGTGTACGGTCCCTCTTTACAGTCACTCCTGACGCACAAGACCTCCGTCGTCTCTCTGCTCTCTATCTTCACCACGACGGACACCTTCATCTCCAGGGTGACGGTGGTTTTGCTCTCCATGTTGCTGAGTTTGATCTCCACCACGGGGCTGACGGTGGTGCAGCGGTCGCTGTTCAGCTCCAGCGGTGGGTCAAGCAGAGCCTTGAGGGAGATCTGCTGGGTGTCCCCTGGGCCCACGTGGCCCTCGGGTATGAGGATGCTGATGTTGGTGTCTGGGAGCTGGACGGCGCCTCCCGAGCTGTCCAGCCGACAGACGATGTTGGTTTCCACCGGCTGCGTTTGGCCCCAGCCTGGGTTCTGACCCAGAGAATCCAAGTCGTGGCAGGACCTGGCCAGCTTGCGATGGTTGAGCCACGCCGTCCTGAAATCCTCCCGGCTCTGGAACTGCTCCGGCACCGGAGCTTTCAGGCCTCCGAAGAAGCCATTGGAGGCCTGAGGGCCGTCGGACTGAGCCTGCAGAATGGACAGCTCCGACAGACTGTAGGAACGCTTGCTTCTGAAAAACGGGTTGTCCCTGCGCAGCGACTGCCCAACGGACACAGTGGGACTGAGAGGGTTCAGGCTAAAAACACCACTACCAAAACCATTTATGTCGACAGTGCTGCTGGCGGAGTCGGGCACTGACGGAGCAAGCGAGTCGAACAGAAGGAGGTCAACTGATCTCTCATTGCTGTTCAGGTCCAGTGAGCTCTGAGGTCCTCCGTTCAGGAAAGGGTTCGTAGAGGTATGCGTTGCTGCAAAAGGATTCCCGTTCTGGAAGGTGGTCGGTTTCAGGATCACGCCTGACCACTCTCCTAACAGGTCCAGTTCTTTGGCTGCCTCCTCGTTACAGTCTCCCACAGTGTCGATCATCCCGCTGTCACTGAACGACGAGTCTCTGTAGTCGACAGGCTGCACGTAGGCTGCAGGAATGTATCCCATCTCCGTGTTGTTGTGGGCGTACCACCACTCCGCTCCTGACGAGTCCAGGACATACAGGCGGTCGCCCTTGGAGAACTTCAGGGTGGTGAAGCTGGACGGGCAGTAGTCCTTTATGGCAACGACCTCCCTGGCGGCACCGAAGGAGGCGGTGGCGTCCAGTCGTAAGGTGCTGGGAGAAGGCACTGAAAGAAAAGAATAAAGTAAGAAGTTACAGCATCTCTTACATCACAACAGACGAAGATCTACGTTTGTACTGCTCTTTTCATTTCAGTAGCCCAGAGTCACGTCCATAAGCAGCTACACTGAAGACCAGTGGTGCGACACCAGAGAAAAAGATTCAGCTAAGACAGCTGTCATGCTTTCAGCCTCTTGAATCTGTTTCTACAGTCTGAGCCACTGACCTTTGACATCGGTGAGCGTGGCCTCCGACACGCTGTCGCTGAGGTCGACCAGCGTCCCTTCCGACCTGCAGCGAGGCAGAGAAGTGTTGTTGTTGTTGACTGTGGCTCTGATTCGATGGGCGGCCATGTTGTGGGACCCGTCACTGCGCGGCGGCCGGTGCGCTCAGGCTCCGGTGGGTTTTTCCTTAAACTGAAGCGGTCAGACGTCAACGGTCTCCCATGATTCCTGCAACAAACAGGATTATAAAGAAAATGCAGCTGAGTCTGTTTCTCCCTTTCAGGTTTTGGATTATTTAAGAGTCAGTGAGAAACTCCAACATCATGGAATGTGTCGGTTGATGTTGAAGATGTTTTTCAGAAGCTTCGTACGACAAACACAGTGGATCGGCATAAATATCCTGTTTGTGTGATTTCAGTAACTTTGGATCTTCACAAGTAGAATCATTAAAAAACAAACATCAACAGAATAATAAATCAGATGTTTGATTAGTTTTCTCAGATATCAGTTTATTAATTCATACCAGTTAAACCCTGATACACGATCATTAACTCCATGATAAACCACACGGAGGATTGAATATTGAAGAATCTGCAGTTTGTTTCATTATAAACTGGAAGTTCAGCTCTGGAGTCATTATAGTTTGTTTGTTCTTTATCGTGGACAGTAAAGTTTCACGTTGGTTCCTTTTTACTACAAACTATCACCACAAATCTGTCGTCGAAGTAAATATGACGACAACAATAAATAAATGAACAGAAGTTGATTCTGTGTTCGTGCGAGAGGAAACACGCTCGTCTCTACTTCTGCTCGTGAGTTTAATAAATGATCCAGTTACAGTTTGTTTTCTGCAGAACTTTGTGATGTGACATTGACGTTGACCTTTGAACCTTTTGAATAGTTGATTCTTTGAGTCAAAATGAAGGTTTGAGGAAGTTTCTTTGAAGAGTTCCTGGAATATCGAGGTTATGATGACTCCTCGACTCTTCGACTCCTCGACTCTTCGACTCTTCGACTCCTCGACTCCTCGACTCTTCGGCTCCTCGACTCTTCGACTCCTCGACTCTTCGACTCCTCGACTCCTCGACTCTTCGGCTCCTCGACTCTTCGACTCCTCGACTCCTCGACTCCTCGACTCCTCGACTCTTCGACTCCTCGACTCTTCGGCTCCTCGACTCTTCGACTCCTCGACTCCTCGACTCCTCGAGTCTTCGACTCTTCGGCTCTTCGGCTCTTCAGCTCTTCGACTCTTCGACTCTTCGACTCCTCGACTCATCGACTCTTTGACTCTTCGGCTCTTCAGCTCTTCGACTCCTCGACTCCTCAACTCTTCGGCTCCTCGGCCTGAAGCCTGAAGCCTGAAGCCTGAAGCGGTTTTTAAACTTTTTTTTAAAGCAGCAGTATAAAAGTCAGTATGTTATCCAGACTTCACGTTTTTATTATTTGTTTCTCATCTTTTAATTTCTTGTTGTTGTTCTTTATCTTTTCTTTGTTTTATTTCCATCCACATTTGAATGTTCTCGTCTTTTCTGACTCATTTGTTTTTATTTCCGTCTCTGTGGTTTCTAAGTTTTAATCGTTCGACCGGTGGACTCAGTTATCATCAGCAATGTTGATATTAAGATATTAGCCACATCTCATCGTTCATTGCTGCTCTACGTCGTCAGGACGTCTGGATCTCATCTCTCTGCAGCCGGGGGGGGGGGGGGGGGGGGGGGTCAGGCTGCTGCTGCCGACCACCCAGATATAACGTCTGACATCTGGGGGGGGGGGGGGGGGGTCAGGCAGCAGCAGCCTGACGCCCCTGCACTGTGAGACTCCCACCACAGAACAATCGCGGGCGTGGACGACTCTGCATGCAAACTCTGACACGCAAATAAGCACCTGTTGCCTAGAGACAGTAAAGTGTGACATCATCACACCAGGATGTCCCAGGAGTCTGATCGGGGAGCAAAGTGCAGATTCATTCAAACCTCAACATGCTGTCTCCACCTGCTCGGTGCTGCAGCAGCTGCTCAGGTGCGTGAACCTAACCCACAGTCGACCAGTCGCTCAGCTGGGCTTCTACATACTGAGCTTCAGTTTGAAGCCTGTGTTCTGTGTACTGACCAGCAGAGGGCGACTCTTTGAGAACGTGACTCTACCACTCACTTGATTCATAATGATATCAGTAAAATATTTACACAGTGTGATTGACAGCTGGTACCATCCAATGGGTCGATGGTTGCAGGTTTAGGTGGACGAGCTCTTAAGACAGGCCACACCCCCAATTCTTTGTCCAGTTTTTAAAAAAACAAGATGGCGCTGGTCCAGATGCCAACGGGTGACATCACGTTGTTGTGGTGTGTTTTAATAATCGACGTGTTGGTCCCCCCCCCTCCTCCTGCTGCAGGCGGGTGAAGGACAGAGCGAGGGGCGGCGGCCTGAGGCTCTGACAGTAGAAGATCTGGTTCCAGCAGCAGCTGCTCAGAGTTCACTGGTCGACCTGGAGCCGACTCAGTGTTTTGTGTCAATAAGTTTTGTTGTTTTTCTCCGACTGTGATGACGTTTGGTGACATCAGACGACAGAACGGCGCAGGACCTCAGTTCTTTGACAGGAACGTTGGTGGAAATTCACTGTGAGACTTTACATCACTTTAGAGTCAGAGACTGAAGAGCGTCACACATCTCACTCCTCATCTGTTCACTTCCTCACATTTTCCCCCAAAACTCATGATCAGCAACGATTAGTTATAATGAATGGATTAATCAATCAAACAGCTCAGACTGCAGTAACTGAGAAGGACGGAGTTCTGTCTCGAAATGATCCATCGATCAAGCGAACAACGATTATTCGTTAAAGCTCAGAAACGTTAGTCGCAGCTGTAAACGTGTCATTTTACTGACATCAGGTCACAAACGTTTCCGATAGAATTCACTCCGCAGTCATTAAAGCATCTGGACATGAGGCGACTCTCCGCTCGGCCGCTCCTGAACAGGAAGTGGCTGAAGAGGAAATGCCTTTGTGATGAGAGGCAGTTTCCTTCATCACATTGTTCTCGTCAGGAGACGTTCAAGACCCAGCGCCAAGAAAAACATGTCAGCGTCTGTTGGTTTGGGGATATTTCATGGAGACGGACCAGAACCAGAACCAGAATCAGAATCAGAATCAGAACCAGAACCAGAACCAGAACCACAATCAAAAACAGAACCAGCATCAGGACTAGAATCAGAACCAGAACCAGCATCAGGACCAGAATCAGAACCACAATCAAAAACAGAACCAGCATCAGGACTAGAATCAGAACCAGAACCAGAACCAGAACCAGCATCAGGACTAGAATCAGAACCAGAACCAGAAACAAAATCAGAAACACAACCAGAACCAGAATCAGACTCCGAACCAGCATCAGGACCAGAATCAGAACCAGAGCCAGAACCAGAACAAGAATCAGAACCAGAAGCAGAACCAGAACCACAATCAAAAACAGAACCAGCATCAGGACTAGAATCAGAACCAGAACCAGCATCAGGACCAGAATCAGAACCAGAACCAGAACCAGAATCAGAAACACAACCAGAACCAGAACCAGAACCAGAATCAGAGCCAGAACCAGAACCAGAACAAGAATCAGAGCCAGAACCAGAACCAGAACAAGAATCAGCATCAGGACCAGAATCAGAACCAGAACCAGAATCAGCATCAGCATCAGGACCAAAACCAGAGACGAGAGGTTCTCACCCTCAACATTCAGCTGTCAGGTCGACAATATCAGACAGACAGAGAGACAGACAGAGAGACAGAGAGACAGACAGACAAAGACACAGACAGTCAGAGAGACAGACAGACAGAGACAGACAGACAGAGACACAGACAGTCAGAGAGACAGTCAGAGAGACAGACAGACAGACAGAGACACAGACAGTCAGAGAGACAGACAGACAGGCAGACAGAGAGACAGACAGAGAGACAGACAGACAAAGACACAGACAGTCAGAGAGACAGACAGACAGAGACAGACAGACAGAGACACAGACAGTCAGAGAGACAGTCAGAGAGACAGACAGACAGACAGACAGAGACACGGACAGAGACACAGACAGTCAGAGAGACAGACAGACAGACAGACAGAGACACAGACAGTCAGAGAGACAGAGACACAGACAGTCAGAGAGACAGACAGACAGACAGAGACACAGACAGACACAGACAGACAGAGACACAGACAGTCAGAGAGACAGAGACACAGACAGTCAGAGAGACAGACAGACAGCAGGACAGGGTTGAGGTAATAAAATGCAAACTAGCTCCAGTGAGTCCTGCTTCCTGTTACACACTCGACAACAAACACTGATCATTGACATTGATCCTTGTTGCCGTGACAACACCTGGGTTTCTATAGCGACACTATAGTGACTGATGTTTCGTCGGATTAATGTTCATAACCATATGAACAGAATCATGCTGAGACACGCCCATTTTTCTACAACCACAGACCGTCACATGACACAAACAGTGTGTTCAGGTTTAATATGTGGTTGAACGGACGTCCAGAGGTTCTGAGAACTCAGCAGCTGGTCACAGAACCAGAGGAACAGGCGGCCGCTCGCTGACGTATGAACACAAACACACTGAGTCAACACAGCTGAGGCCTCCAGGTCGTGTCTCAGCTCCTGAACCACACCACCACTGTCGAAGACACGACGATCCAACAAGAGCTTCATTCTCTCCGATACATCAGTTCATCTGAAATAAACTTTTCACTAGAATCACCAGCTCCTCGTCACTCGCCGCCAACTGATCCAGTTTCCTTTATGAATCAGGGCCAGAACGTTGTGATGTCACATCTTATCCAAATAGACATATGTCCGACATGTATCACTATCAACTCCTGAGTTCTGCTCATAACTGTGACCCTCCACATCCCACTCTGACTCTACTGAGTCCAGGTCCACGTGTTCATGAGCGCAGGACCACCTGAAACTAAATGCCCCATGAAAACATCAGTAAAGTAATAAAATATCATCTTATTGTAAAAAGAAATGTGGTGAACAGGAAGAGGAAACAGGAAGAGGAAGAGGAAGAGGAAATGGGACAACGGAGTTTAGAGTCTGGAGTTAAACTGGGAGAAGAAAGGAAGCAAATAAACCTTCAGTTGTATTTTAACAGATTAAAAAGAAAATAGTTTAATCTCCTTTATGGAATTTAAATTTTTTGATGACCGTCGGAGCTGTTCTGTTGGCTCACGCCCTCCGGCTCCGTCGGTCGGTGTTTACTGGTGTTTACGCTTCGTATTGTTCCGTCGTAGTCGTCTGTGGAGTCGCGCGGCGTTCAGTACAAACACACCGAGCTGGAACTGGCTGCAGGGATAAAGTGAGGAGCAGGAATGTGAGGAATGCTGAGCTCCAGATGAAATCATGCATTATTCAAGTGAAGGGGGAGAAGACGGGGAAAAACGAAAAGTCCGAAACTTATCACACTTGTGACGATGAAGAGAAGGTCAGAGGTCACGTCAAACTGTCGTTCTGGGGAAATTCATGAGGCGATTCAGTTGTTACCAGTCGTGTCACGAACCAGAAACAATGGCTGAACACACACACGCACACACACACACACACCCCTAGACACCAACCTCACCACCCCCCCCCACACACACACACACACACACACACACGTGTGTTCAGTAACCGTCGTGTGTATCTCCTGATACTGATACGTAACAGTTAGATGAGTTGTAGGTGTTGCTCCTCGGCTCCTTGGTCCCGACACGCGAGCGTTGGGGGCGTTTCCTCCTCGTCCCTGTTTGCTCATGTTTTGCTGCCACGTCGTCGTCGTGTTGACTCTGCTGCAGTCGATCAACAGCGGCGTCCCCTGACTCCACTCGCGTCCTTCAGACCTCTTCGTCGACACGCCTAGATCACGCAGGGCCGAACGGACACGCCACGTCTGGTCTACGGAGGACTTCCTATGCTTGTCCCGCCGCTGCACCGCCCACATAGCTAGCTTGTTAGCTTCGACACCAGCTCCCAATGAGCCTCAGGAATGAGAGCTAGCTGCGCCGCTGGGACGCCATCGCTCTTTGAATGGAGCCTCTGAAGGATGCTAGTCTGCACTTAGCTTGTTCAAAAGCTAAAAATAGTGGCATGCTAACATAAGTTAGCATACTAATAGCTCGATTTTTCTCACATTACACTTGTACTGTGGTTCTGATACTTCTCAACGTGTTAGAAGCGGTATAATTAGTTTTGACCTGTTGGTGGCGGTACATATAACAAAAACACAGTCTGCAGGACTGGTCTCTTCTGGGGACCATGAATACTGATGCATTTGTCCATTTAACCCTGCTGTCTCTTCTCCATGCATCTTAGAAGTCTCATATTATCGTGTATATTCTCTATTCTGGACCAGGCCGACATGATGGACAGACCGCGACGACCCGGAGACACAGCTCTCACGCTAAACATGCTGCGAGCTACGATCCTGTCATGCGACAGAGTAACATTTAGGTCCTGAGCACCAGGCACCAGTGAACTCACTCTGGACTCCAGCTGATGCCAAGCATCAGGGGAAAGACTCCAGGATGACTCAGCCCTGGGACAATGTCTGTCTTCAGCCCCTGACAAGTAAAGCTGACGAGGGAGGGCCGAGGGGCTAGAGGCGAGAGGCGAGAGGCGAGAGGCGAGGGGAGAGGGGAGAGGGGGGAGGAGCGAGAGGCGAGAGGCGAGAGGGGCGAGGAGCGAGAGGGGAGAGGGGCGAGGAGCGAGAGCCGAGGGGCGAGGAGCGAGGGCCGAGGGGCGAGAGGCGAGGGGAGAGGCGAGAGGCGAGAGGCGAGGGGCGAGGAGCGAGAGGGGAGAGGCGAGGAGCGAGGAGCGAGGAGCGAGAGGGGAGAGGCGAGAGGCGAGGGGCGAGGAGCGAGAGGGGAGAGGGGCGAGGAGCGAGGGCCGAGGGGCGAGGAGCGAGGGCCGAGGGGCGAGAGGCGAGGGGAGAGGCGAGAGGCGAGAGGCGAGAGGCGAGGGGCGAGGAGCGAGAGGGGAGAGGCGAGAGGCGAGGGGCGAGGAGCGAGAGGGGAGAGGCGAGAGGCGAGGGGCGAGGAGCGAGAGGGGAGAGGCGAGAGGCGAGGGGAGAGGGGAGAGGGGAGAGGCGAGAGGCGAGGGGAGAGGGGAGAGGCGAGAGGCGAGGGGAGAGGGGAGAGGGGAGAGGGGAGAGGCGAGAGGCGAGGGGAGAGGGGAGAGGCGAGAGGCGAGGGGAGAGGGGAGAGGGGAGAGGCGAGAGGAGAGGGGAGAGGGGAGGGGAGAGGGGAGAGGCGAGAGGCGAGGGGAGAGGGGAGAGGCGAGAGGCGAGAGGCGAGGGGAGAGGGGAGAGGGGAGAGGGGAGAGGGGCGAGGAGCGAGAGGGGAGAGGGGAGAGGCGAGAGGCGAGGGGAGAGGGGAGAGGGGAGAGGGGAGAGGGGAGAGGCGAGAGGGGAGAGGGGAGAGGCGAGAGGGGAGAGGGGAGAGGCGAGAGGCGAGGGGCGAGGGGAGAGGGGAGAGGGGAGAGGCGAGGGGAGAGGGGAGAGGCGAGGGGAGAGGGGAGAGGGGAGAGGGGAGAGGGGAGAGGCGAGAGGGGAGAGGGGAGAGGGGAGAGGGGAGAGGGGAGAGGGGCGAGGAGCGAGAGGGGAGAGGGGAGAGGGGAGAGGGGAGAGGCGAGGGGAGAGGGGAGAGGCGAGGGGAGAGGGGAGAGGGGAGAGGGGAGAGGGGAGAGGCGAGAGGGGAGAGGGGAGAGGGGAGAGGGGAGAGGGGAGAGGGGAGAGGGGAGAGGGGAGAGGGGAACCAGCTGGCAGTCACAACCGTGCTGTAATCAGCTGTGAGCTGAGCTTCATCAGCGACACCAGGAGACACACATTCACCCCTGGAGGGGGGGGGGGGGGGGGGGGGGGGGGGCAGCGCTTATCTGGAACCACATGCATTCATTGAAACAATGAAGCCCATTCAGGTCCAGCTGCAGCCGCAGACCTGCTGCGTCCTCGCCGGAGGATCGAGGGACGGAGCAGGTTCTGCTCAGAAAGTCAAACAATGTCCACAAACAGATTCACACGCCGAGGTGGAATTCTGGGTAATTTCTCATGGTGCAGCAGGTACGAGGTATAAACATCAGGTGAACATCAGGATCTTCAGCTGCTAAATGCTCCTTTACGTTCACATACACACCAGCTGCTCCGACTGAGTCTGAGTCAGTTTGCAGCTGAAGAACGTCACAGAGACGAGAAGCAGAACACAACAAACACATTTTTCCGTGAACAAAGTTTTTCAATCATTTCTATTTCTGTAAACAGATTGTTGGAAGTCGCCACTAACAATGTTCTCGTGAGTCAAACTGCCTGGAAACCACACGTGTGAACGTAGTTCAGCGTGAACATACGTGGACAACACTCTCAAGTCAAGCTAGCGGCTCTGAACTGTCATCTAACATGCTAACATGCTGCTGGCGCTAGCAAGCTAGTGAAGGGCTTAAAAGCGTTCTCTTGAACCTTGTATTTTTTCCTCCTGTTTTTAATCTTGTGTAACTCTGCAGCACTTTGGGATCGATTTTAACAATGAGATGTGCTTTACAAATCAGATGTATTCATGTTTAGCAGGTATTAATGGCTTAGTATTGTCATCATTTGGAATGCTAACAACTGCTAATTAGCGTTCAAAGGATGAACTCGGTGGACGTGTGAAGTGGCGACACGGTGAACTGGTGTCTGAGTGGTGACATTGTGACAACGCTGCTGCTCGACAGCGCCAACGTGGACACAAGTCTAACGAGCTAGCGGGGGGCTCACGAGCTAGCGACTCACGAGCTAGCGGGTAGCTCACGTCACGCAGGACAAATGTCACAACTCGAGAATTTGGAGCTTTCGGAAAATTCCCGAGGTGGATCACGTGGACTCGTCAACACTGTGAACACGACCACATCGATGAGCCAACAGGAAAACCCAGTCGAGTTACTACAGTTCAGCCTCAGGTGACCATGAGCATGAGTGCGTCACATGTTAGATCCTCGCCGTGAGCAAGACCACGACCAACACGACGTCAGTCCTGAGCAGAAAGCTGCAAGACTCAAAGAATCAGGAACTCAGACGAGCTTCCACTTTACTCTCCAAGGCGAACGTTGATCCTAGAATGCAACGCTGGAAGTCTGTGAACTGTGTTTATAAATGAATGGGTTTGAACAGTCACCTCAGTTGATGCATCTCACTGCTGCCACAACGTCTTTGAACACGTCAACATGATCACAACTAGGAAAATGTGTCTGGATGTATCAGTCATGAGTGAGATTCCTCCTCTGGACGTTGAACCTGAAGCCAGCGACCGTCAGATGTGGACTGAACCACTTCGCCTGGTGTGGGAGGAGAGCAGGCTATGGGAAGAGGAAGAAGGAAGAGGAGGAAGAGGAAGAGGAAGGGGAAGAAGAGGAGGAAGAGGAAGAGGAGGAAGAGGAAGAAGAAGAGGAGGAAGAGGAAGAAGAAGAGGAGGAAGAGGAAGAGGAAGAAGAGGAGGAAGAGGAAGAGGAAGAGGAGGAAGAGGAGGAAGAGGAAGAGGAAGAAGAAGAGGAAGAAGAAGAGGAGGAAGAGGCGAAAGAGGAAGAGGAGGAAGAAGAAGAGGCGGAAGAGGAAGAGGAGGAAGAGGAGGAAGAGGAAGAGGAGGAGGAGGAAGAGGAAGAGGAGGAAGAGGAAGAGGAGGAGGAGGAAGAGGAAGAGGAGGAAGAGGAGGACCTTGGCCTCAACACGTCAACAGCTCTTCTCTTCGTCACCTCATCGTGAAGTAAACTGATAATTACGACACTTTTCAAACTCAACAAACGTCTCTTCTCTTCCTGATTGTTCCATTAGAATCTCAGAACAGATGATTGGTCCAATTATTATTATAGATAACAAGTTCATTTAACATTCTGCCAATTCAAGGTTTTCACGTTTATAATATATTTATGCTAATGAGGCCGACAGGTAGAGATCGACTGATGATCGACTGATGATCGACTGATGATCGACTGATGATCGACTGATGGACTGATGACTGATGATCGACTGATGGACTGATGATCGACTGATGGACTGATGATCGACTGATGGACTGATGATTGACTGATGATCGACTGATGGACTGATGGACTGATGATCGACTGATGGACTGATGACTGATGATCGACTGATGGACTGATCGACTGATGACTGATGATCGACTGATGGGGTAGGTTCCTCTGACGTCAGCTCAGGGTCAACTCGTCACGTGCTGATCGGTGGGCTGTGTTGTTCAGTAACCAATGGTAACCGGTGAGACCCGCAGTCAGACCCCGCGCCGCACCGGGACCTCACCGGGACCGGGACCTCACCGGGACCGGGACCGGGGCGGAGCCTCGTCTCTCGGTCCCGCCGCTTCACGACGCGTCGCTCGATTTGACAACTTTTTTTTCTTCTTTTTTTTTAAACACGAGAACAGACGAAGAGAAGCTGCTACGATCCGGACCGGGTCCCCTGCGGGTCGGATCCACAGAGCCGACCCGGACCGGGTCCCCTGCGGGTCGGATCCACAGAGCCGATCCGGACCGGGTCCCTCCTCTGGAGAGAGTGAAGAAAAGTTTCGTCTCCGGGACGAGGAGCAGCAGCTGGAGGAGGAGGCTGAGGATGAGGAGCGGCTCGACGACTCTTACCTGCGGAGAACAGCTCTTCTTCTGTCCCGTGAAGGAGCAGCGGAGCAGCGGGACCGTCGAGCTCCGTCCGCCGATCTGATCCAGCTCCTCCTCCTGGAGGAGAGAGGCCGAGCTGCGGCTGATGTCACCGGGGCGGGGAGGGGCCTGCTGCCCGGGACCGTGACGTCACGGCCGCTCCGCCCACTGCACATGTGATTATATCAAACACTTCATCATATATATCATATACATGGAGTTTATAACAAATAAATCATTATATAAATCATATACATGGAGCTTATATCATCATATATATCATATACATGAAGTTTAGAATATATACATCATCATATATATCATACACATGTAGTTAATATCATATACATCATAATATACATCATAAACATGTAGTTTATATCATATACATTGTGTATAGATGTCGTTTATAGATGTAGCAAATAAATGTAGTATACGATATATAGATGAAAGAAATAAAAATGTTGTTTGTATTATATAGATGAAGTTTACAGTACAACGATGAAGTATATATGATTTTTTGTGGTATATAGACATATCTCTATATATATAGAGATATATCTACATCTCTATATATATAGAGATGTACATACATACACATATATATATATATATCTATATAGAGATGTATTAAACACATGTATTTTATGCATATGTAATATATAGATGTTGTATGAATATGTATATATATATATGTGTGTGCGTGTGTGTGTGTGTGTGTGTGTGTGTGTATATATAAATGTATATATACAAACTACAAACGCCTGAATCTGGCCTAATATAACATAACGATCAGATCTATTAATAACATAACATTTACTTTACAGATGTCAGTAATCTCATATTTTTAGCAGCACAACCTCATTCCAGGGTTCAGATAAACAAAAGTTTCCATCAACCGTGTGAAGCATCAGTTATCTGTAACTGTGGGAAAAAGATAAGTTGGTAATTTGGACCAAGTGTCATAATTTACATTTTTCCAGAATCTGAAGTTGAACTGTCTGAGCCGGAGCTGGAGCTGCTGAGTCGTGAAAACAAAGTGTGAGGCTGCAGATTATCAGACGTGACGTCGCTGTGTTCAGATAACAAACCTCCAGTGTTGAGTTTCAGCAGAAAAAGAGTTGAATGAGAGAGTGAACGTTCTGACACACGATGAGACTGTACAGACACTGTACGTCTCCTCAGCCTCCCGCTGGAAATCAATCAAAACATTGTGTATCATCAGTTCAGAGTTCACATCTTCTATGAGGATCAGGGCCGAGGATCAGTTCAGTGTTCATCACAGATTCACAGTCTCATCGTGCAACCACGACTCACAACGTGACTTCATCTGTCAAGTCAATAAACTTCTCTGGTTTGTGAACTGACGTTTTGAAGTCTCCAGTTTGACATTTTGTCCGACGGCATCTTGTTTCTTTTTAAACAACTTGGAGGTGTGGCCTGACTGAGAGCTCGTCCACTACACGTCCTCCTGTGACCTGCTCGACGATCTTCATCTCGGCAGTGGAGCGTCAGCACTGAAGGAAAACGGCTGCAAACAACATCATCAAATATTTAAGGAGGAAAAAAATCTCAGCTGTTGTTTTTCTCTGCTGCTGGAAACAGAAAGAGAAACGAAACACCTGAAACCAGCCGACCAATAGCAAAATCAATCTCATCACACGTTTATGGCGACGATGCAAGCAGCGAGCTAACAGTCGTGTCTGTGTCGTGGTCACAGGGAACCAGTCAGAACCAGTCAGAACGAGTCGGAACCAGTTCCCAGTCAGAACCAGTAGGAACCAGTTCCCAGTCGGAACCAGTCGGAACCAGTTAGAGCCAGTCTGAACCAGTAGGAACCAGTTCCCAGTCGGAACCAGTCGGAACCAGTCGGAAAAAGTTTGCAGTCAGAACCAGTTCTAAACCTGTCAGAACCAGTTGGAACCAGTTAGAGCCAGTCTGAACCAGTTCCCAGTCAGAACAAGTCGGAACCAGTCGGAACCAGTTGGAACCAGTTAGAGCCAGTCTGAACCAGTTCCCAGTCAGAACCAGTCAGAACCAGTCGGAACCAGTCGGAACCAGTTCCCTGTCAGAACCAGTAGGAACCAGTTCCCAGTCAGAACCAGTTCCCAGTCAGAACTAGTCAGAACCAGTCAGAACAAATGTGCAGTCAGAACCAGTTCTAAACCAGTCAGAACCAGTTGGAACCAGTTAGAGCTGGTCTGATCCAGTTCCCAGTCAGAACCAGTCGGAACCAGTTGGAACCAGTTGGAACCAGTTGGAACCAGTTAGAGCCGGTCTGAACCAGTTCCCAGTCAGAACCAGTCGGAACCAGTAATCCAGGTAATGCACGTGTGAATATGAAGAAACAAAAGGTTTAAATTTCCGTCATTTGTTACAACAGTCGAGTCTGAGTCTGAGTCGGTTCATTAAACTTTTTGCTCCTTCACTCTTCCTCATGATTGATTCTCTCCTCAGAACAACGTCCGTCTGAGACGAACCTTCCTCCGACTCTCAGCCCGACAGAACATGAAGAAGTCGTCACGCAGCAGGACGAGTGTCAGGTTTTATTTATGGAGAAACAAATGAACTGTCCGTCTCCAGACACCGTCTGACCGTCGGCTCCTCGGCTTCACGTCAAACTTCTCTGCTTCATTCGCCCAAAAACGGCAGATTTTCTATTTTTGGAGATGTTTCTCTTTACTCACGAGCAGCGAAACAAAGTTCTGTGTGTTTGAATGTTTTGTGGAACTGAGCCTCTGACTAGTGGACACAATAAAGACGACTACGCTACAGGAGGGACGTTACAGTAACTGAACGAGGGATCAGAGTTTTATTGAAGTCCACGTTCAGAACTGGATCTTCACAACGGAGTTTTCAGAAAATCGTCAAAAAGCCAAGTTGAGCTCGTGATCGTTTCCATCCACAACGGACATGTGAATATTGGGTCCAAAAACAAGATGCAGCTGAACAAAGTGCTGAACAAAGTCTTTAAATCAACAGCAGGTGACGTTGCAGTTTCCCAGAATGAATCTCGTACATTCAAAGACGTGTTTGTGTCGAATGATGAATCTGTTCAGACGACTCGTCAGTGAGCTGATGGACGAGCGGAGGAAACACGAGCGTTCCAGTGAGATGTGTCTCTGACTGGACGAGACGACCGAATCTGTGACATTGTTCTGGAACCCAGCGAGAACACAGTGAAGTTTCATATTAATCTCCTCTATCATCAAATATTCATCATCTCTCTGTTGGTGCTCGAGTCGGAGACGAGATGGAGGAGGAGACTGAATCTGTGACGTGTCGACGTGATCGACCTGGTCAGTAAATCAAACTGTGACCGTGATGAAAATGAAAAGCAGGAAGTGTCTCCTCCGTCTTTGTTCTGTGAAACACAAATGATGTGATACATTCTCCCACTGCTGCTTTCACACCTGCCAACCAGGGACGTGGGTCCAATTCTTATTTATTTACTGCTGTGGTGAAGACTTGTTATGAAATATAATATCTCTCCAGTATTTATATCACAGGACGGAGGGAAAGTTTAACACGTAACGACTCACGTGACGAGAGAAGAGGAAGAGTTGTTTCACAGAGATTGAACCATGAACTCCTCCCTGCTGGTCAGTACGCAGAAGACAGGCTTCACACACTGATACTTGTTCGTCTCCGTCCTCTTCGTCCTGATGGGTGTTAACATCCCATCTGTCCGGTATCTCGGCCTCTCGCCCTCTCGTGTCAGCTGCGATTGGCTGCAGAAGAACAGATAATGGATGAATGGACGTTCACTTCCTGTCTGCTGCTCGTCACCAGCAGGGATTCCGTTTGGCTGATGAAACAAACTCAGTTAATAACGTTTCCATTCAGCAGCAAACTCAGTGAGTGTGTTCACAATCCAATTATTCTGATCCTCAGCGTGAGACCTCGTCTGATGGGATTAGTCACGCCACCGACCGACACAAAGGCCGAGTGTGGACGATGAGACGGACACTTCACGTCTGAACAGATTCATGAGCAGCGGGCGGGCGACCACTTCTCTGAAGGCCACATTCTGAAGCGTTGACGTTCAGGGTGTAACAGTTGGTTTATGGATGTCAGGGATCAGATGATTGTTTGGGGGGGGGGGGGGGGGGGGGGGGGGGGTAACCGCAACCGCATGAGTTAGTAATTATCCATCATCCATCATCCATCCATCGTCCATCATCCATCATCCATCATCCATCCATCATCCATTATCCATCATCCATCATCATCCATCATCCATTATCATCCATCATCCATCATCCATCATCCATCATCATCCATCCATCATCCATCCATCATCCATCATCCATCATCATCCATCATCCATCCATCATCCATCATCCATCATCCATCATCATCCATCATCCATCATCCATCCATCATCCATCATCCATCATCCATCATCATCCATCATCCATCATCCATTATCCATCATCCATCATCATCCATCATCCATCATCCATCATCCATCATCATCCATCATCCATTATCCATCCATCATCCATTATCCATCATCCATCCATTATCCATCATCATCCATCATCCATTATCCATCCATTATCCATTATCCATCATCCATCATCCATCATCCATCATCCATCATCCATCCATTATCCATCATCATCCATCATCCATTGTCCATCCATCATCCATTATCCATTATCCATCATCCATCATCCATCATCCATCATCATCCATCATCATCCATCATCCATCATCCATCATCCATCATCCATCTTCTTCCTCTTATCCAGGATCTGGTCTCGGAGACGGTCCCTCTCCTGGGCCAGTCTCTCCAGCTCCTCCTGGAGGATCCCAGGTGTCCCCAGGCCTGATGTGAGATGTAGTTCCCTCCAGTGAGTCCTGGGTCGACCTCGAGGTCTCTTCCCAGTTGGATGAGTCCAGTAAACCTCCAGAGGAAGACGCCCAGGTGACGTCCTGAGAAGAACCCCCACAACTGGAGTGGTGTTGACTGCAGGCGGATCTGCAGCAGCAACGATGAGTTTTAGAACTAGAACATAAAGATGTGGATGTAGTCCAATGTGATTTTACTTCACCCGTTCTAAAGCCGCTGGACGTTTCCTCCTTCACACAGAAGAGAAACGTGTGTGAAGGCGTCGTCGCTCCTGAAGAAGCATCAGACAGACACATTTGACTGTTTTGTCGCCTGTTCACACTCGCTGCCTTTTTGTTTCTCCGGCGACTTCACAGGTTTCTTTTGAGTTTAAAAGGATTCACGGCTACAAAAGGCTTCACCCTTAATCCACTGGCTGTGAGAGTGGAGAGGAAGGAAGCTCTCAGAAGGAAACTGTTCGTTCACTGGAGCCTCGGCTTTCATCTCCACGCAGCGCTGCCGCCGCCTGAGTGGGTTCTCCTCCTGCCGGGTCAACGAGGCGTTCAGGGCTTCTCCCTTTGATCGTACGTTACAAATCGGACACTTTCACACCTTCTCCTGTTCGTTTGTTTTTCCCTCAGTGGAGAAGAAAGACTCAATTAAAGTTTGGTCAAGTTTCTGTTCTGCAGAGGAAATGTCCTGCTCCTCAAACGTCAGGTGGCTGCGTCTACACAAACTGTCAAACTCTCAGTTTCAACACGATCAGACGCTCACCGAGGGTCAGGTGACCCCCAGGGTCAGGTGACGCCAAGGGTCAGGTGACCCCCGGGGTCAGGTGACCCCCGGGGTCAGGTGACGCCAAGGGTCAGGTGACGCCAAGGGTCAGGTGACCCCCGGGGTCAGGTGACCCCCAGGGTCAGTTGACGCCAAGGGTCAGGTGACCCCCGGGGTCAGGTGACGCCAAGGGTCAGGTGACGCCAAGGGTCAGGTAACCCCCGGGGTCAGGTGACCCCCAGGGTCAGGTGACGCCCAGGGTCAGGTGACGCCCAGGGTCAGGTGACGCCCAGGGTCAGGTGACGCCCAGGGTCAGGTGACGCCAAGGGTCAGGTGACGCCAAGGGTCAGGTGACCCCCGTGGATCAGCTGCTGAGAGCCAGAAAACCAATGCAAGAGCTCAGATTCTCTGTGACTAACAGTTAAAGCGGAAACATTAAAAGTATAATTAACTGGTTATTTATAAATAAAACGGTATCGGCTCTGTGGACTTCTGATTTAGACGTTGACTACGACAAATGAAATTTATCATTATTATTATAATTATTTGGCGCCAACATCAAAAATGAAAATGGAAATAATCGTCAGCTCATAAATCTCTTCAGCTGTTTGTGTGAGCGATCAGCAGAAACATCAGAAACAGGATTCATCTGACGAACCAGACAAACAACGAAGAAACTGTCCAAAAGTCCACAGGCAGGAAAAACAGGTAACATCTGAGAGAAGACAAGAAACAGGAAGTAACTAACAGGAAGTAACTAACAGGATGGCGAAGAGGAAACTCAAGGATCTAAATACACCAATGAACTAATGAGACGCAGGTGGAACAGGAAAACAGGACAAAGGAACAAAGACAGGAAGTAAAACCACAGCTATTACAAAATAAAACAGGAAACACTCAAGAGGCAGATCAAGAAAATAAAAGTTATTAATGTTCAGGAACTCTGAGGATTAATTTACAGGATGAGAACTGAGATCAGAACAAATCAGTAAACTGATTCATAGCAACTACATCCTTTAAATGTAGAGACCTGTCGCATTAATTATGATAATCATTGTTGGAATAAATCATAATTTAACAGTTTTTTTACAGTGTAAAACGCTCTCCTTCCTCACATATTTTATATTTTATATCTTTAGTTTTTAGTATATATTTTTCTTACGTAATTCTATTTGTGTGAAGGAAACTTGCAAAATAAGAATTTCATTCCTCAGAGCGATCTTATGTATCTTTTTACTGTGGACATGACAATAAACTCATTGAATCTTGGATCTTTCTTTTTGCTCCGTCCGTCTGCCGCCTCCTCATTTCCAAACTGGATCAATAAGATGATTGGACGTGTCAGAGGAGGCAACAGGAGATTTGTGACGGAGGCTCTTTGAACTGATGAAGTTGGCCGAGGTGAAGCTGCTGACACAGACCGGAGTCGCTGGCAAACTCTGTCCATCACAACGATGCTCTTAGTTATAATGAGTCGGGCCGGAATCTGAAAACCTTCTGCTGCGTCAGGTGGACGTTTGTTCAACTTCATGATCCTCAAAGTTCTGCTCATTGTGAATCAAATCATGTTTAATAGGCTGATTATAAGCTTTAACGTCATAATCATGTTTACAGATGCTGTAAACTCTGTAAAGGAAAGATTTTCATGATCACATTTGATCATATAACGCTGAGAAATCACAAAATCATAAAACCTGAAATTAAATGTCACTTTGTGTCGATGTTCGCCTCCTATTGGCAGAATCACGGAACGGAAAAAACTATCTCACTCACATTTTTATAGATTTACAGAGTTCGAATGTAAATTACAATATACTGTAATCGGTTATTGTCTTGATTTTTCTTTAAGTCTATGACGTAGTAAAAAAACTTCCCACATCTTAAAGTGACATCTCTCCATGTCTTTACTTTCTGTCCAGAACTCAGATATTTCATAAACAATAAATACATTTAACAAAATAAAAAAAATCAGCGTCTGCCGTTTGTACCTGCCGCCCTCTGCTGGTGGTTCATGTGCAGTGCAGCCTGAGTGAGTCTGGTTGTCAGGGTTACGGTCTTCATGTGCTGCTGGGAAACAAACATGATGGATAATGAA